>NC_051334.1:10338807-10529253 GCF_015220235.1 Choloepus didactylus | reverse complement strand
ACTATAGAATTGAAATTATTTTTAGAATGCTGAAAATTCCCCTAGTGCAACAGAGATAGTGATGATCACAATATTTTGAAAAGGAAGTATTTGGGAGGGTTGTGTGAAAGAGAAAGATGTACACGCACACAAACACACTCAAGACGACAGAGACACGAGAAAGAATTCATCAAGAACCAGGACACAGATTCATTTTTTTCCCCCAGTATGTGTCTACACAAAGAGCCTTTACAATTTTGGGGGTAGATCTACTGATGACAGTAGAGTCTTTATTAAGATTTTTGGGGGCAATGATGAAAGATATAGAAATGATTAATAAATCTAGACTCAATTATAAAAGCTTTCTAGATGAAATTAGAGAAGAAAAACTAATCTTATCCAAACTGCAAGCTTCGTACTGAAAAGAATAAAGCCTTTAAAAACAATTTTTGGTGGCTTTTTTTTTATACTTTATTTGATCTCCTCTTTTCATAATAAGCTGAAATTTTTATTGTGATAGTGCAGAAATTATTTTATTTCCTTTAAAGTACCCTACATCCCTGACAAAGTATGAGCGTTAATGAAGTAGACAAATAACATCTTTGTTGATTTGAAAAGTTAAGACTTCCTTCATCTGGGAAAGATAGCTCTTGGCTAAAAACTGTTTCTGTTTATAATAGTAGCTTTGAACTATGGTTCTAGCAGAGCTGTTTCAATTGTACATGTTGGAGAAGTTACTGAAAGAGACATAGCAGGTATGAGTGTGTATTTTTTAAATATGCATATGTGAAAATATTGGTGGATTAAACAATAGAAGTAGAGAAGGTTCCAGTAGAGTGCATCATCCAGTTACCTTCTTTTGTCCCCTGAGGTGGATTGATAGTGAAACTAATGAAGCTTACCTGGGCCCCTTCCAAGGCAATGTGTTAATATGTATGTTTTTGTATGTATGTTTTTGTAAAATTTTCAAAATATTATATCTCACTCACAGTCAAGACTGCTGTCTTTTTCCACTTTGGCTTCCCTTCCTTGTGTTGGGTGCCATTGGAGATGGCCATGGGCATTTTTGAAATCTGACTAAGGTGAAGTCGAGTTAAGGAGAGTTTGGGCTTAGTGGGATATATTTGTATTTCACATTTAAGTTATTACCAGCCATCCTGGTATAGGAATGGCTTTCAGGAATATTTCTACCATCTACTGGGATGACTCACTTAGAATCATGACATAAAGGCGAAGGGCCAGAAGTCATTAATATTAATATGTGCCATTATGCCCAGCAACACCAGCAGAATGGGCCAATGGAGGAGAAACCAAGTTTGAAATATAGAGATTCAGCAGCTAGTCTGTGGGAAGTCTTCCAGTCATGAGATGTGTGGAATATTACGTAGAGGATTTAGTTCTCAGTGACCCCAAGTCAAAATGGAAGCTCTCTCCTGTGAGGAATATACTACAATAGTTCAGTGTGTATATATATACAATTATAGACTCATTATACAGTGAAATTATTTTATATGTATATTTCCACATGAAATTTATAGAAACTTTTCTGACATGGAGAAATGAACTGCAATTAAAAGATTTTTTTCATCATCATAATATCAATCATACATGAAGAAGAAGAAATAAATTTTGAATAGAAGTAATGAATAGGCTCTTGGATTGTTTTCTAATCCAGTTAATGAAAAGAAATGAATCATATGAACACATTGAAAGAAAATCAAATTTCTTTCCAATTTGACAAGAAATATTAACATTGACAATAATTAACATACAAATCATAATACACCACTCAAACAAGGACATCAATGGAAGATTGTTTAATGAGTGTCATCAGTTCAGAAAGTGTTCAAGATTAGTCATTGTGCAAAGAAAGTTGAAATGCTCTGAAATACGATAGCTTATATATGAGAGAAACTTGATAGGTTTTCAAAATTTGATGACAAATTCTAAAAATTTACATGACATTGCTAAAAATGAATTGTGATGCTGAAAATTAATTTCTAAGCTATCAATGATTTTAAAAATTTAATCAATCATGCCCTATAGAGGGAAGACTCTATCTTTCTTTTCCTGTAATGGAAAACATTACAAAATCATTGTCATTTGAAGAAGGGATCAAAGAGGATGCAGCTAAAACATGTAGGAAAAAATATTATAGAGGCATGTCAGAGAGTTAAGATATTATGTTAGTTTTCTAGATTTTGTGATGCTTTTGATATTTGCTGTTATATAATTTTTGTGTTTTTTTTTCTCATCCTAATACATATTTACTTTTGTACTTAATTTTGAATTGGTAGTGTAGTGCCCTTTTTTCTGAAAGAGGGCCCTCAAAATCATATAAGCTTCAGGCCCCATAAAAACTGGATCTATCCCTGCCTGCCCTCTCCCTCACCACATAGACACATGCATACACCAAAATAACCATTGCAACTCCCTTACATTTTTGGTGGCAAGTTTTGCTACCCACTGTAGGCATTAGGCCTCTGGGATATCACCTGAGCCAAAGGAAGTTCTGGATCCTGGAGACCTCAGGACAGGACTGGAGAAAACCCAGGAAGCCATTGCCTCCCTGGAGAGACCACTGCAAACAGAGTTGGATTTAGGCCCAAAGGATCTCTGGGGAAGTCTTCTTGTTTTCAGTCATGGGCACCGCAGGAGTTCTGAGCTGTTTCTGGAGTGTCTGGGGGAGTTGAGTTTGTTCAGCTCCCAAGGGCACCCTGGAGGATATAGAATTCCCAGTGGGTCCTCTAACAAACTCCTCTATCCCAGAATCTTCTGGGATTTGAGGACAGCCCAAGTGCCAACTTTGAATAACTGTAGGACCTGAAACCATCTCAGACACTGGAGAACAGGTAGCTGCTCAGTCCCTGGGGAACATCAGTGAGTTCTCAGGGGATCAGCTTAGTGGTTGTTTTGCAACAAGCTGGCACAAATCTCAGATAATACAATGGCTTCTAAGGTCATCTTGTTTATGAAATGCAATGCAAGGTAGTGAAATAGCTCCACAAATTTTTGCTATTTTGCAAATGGGCTATGTAGCTCACAAGGGCCTGGAGGGACCCTGGGGGCGGGGGTGGGGGGAGCAGTGAATCTTCCTGCTTTGTGGCACTGGTGACTGAGCAAAGTTGAAGGCACATGGTGGGCACACCACCCACAGTTGTTGACCACATTTTGAAAGGATATGTGTTTGAGATCTGAGCAGTCTTTCCCCATCCACAGAGGCTAGCCCAGTTTCAACCCTGAGTCAACCATCATGCAAAACTTGCTTCCTTTGTTTCTTTCCCCATGAAATGCAATCAACCATGGATGTATGTTACAGTTTTGCTGAAGATTGGGAGTAACAGGGAGGTGTCATATCTACTACACATTGAATTTCTTGAAATTATGCTGTAGATGTGTGTTTTCCTTCAAATGCCTTCCAGCCCCAGCAGCCACGACTCCACATTCTTCTGACTCCAGCCCAAAGCAGCCTCAGACAACTCGTTCCTCCCATTCCATACTTTCATATGAAATCTGAGCTCAACACTCAGACTTGGGGACTCCCTTCTTTCCGGTGGACTTGACAAAGCTTCTATTCTCCTTCTCCACTAAAGCAGGTCTCTACCTACATAGGAATTCCGGTGCTGGCTGCTAAAACAATAACTGTTTCTCCATATGGTCACCTGGATAAAATAGGAAAGAATACTGCTATTTTGCCATGGATATAATGACTGATCATTGTCCTGTCTAGCAACACATATGCATGAGATTTTCACTTTTATAAATGCAGCTCTATGCATGAGATTTTCACTTTCATAAATCAATTTAAATTTTAGGATTTTTTTTTCCATACAGGCCCCTTAAAGGAAATCTAGAAAATTCATAAGTTTAAAGGAAAGAAAAATGATTCAGCCTCATTCCATCACTACATTACTAACTTTTCATTTTTGTGACTTTCTCCCGGATTTATTTTATATACACTGAACTAAAGTTTTTATTTCTTCAATATTCAAACATGGTTATAACCACACTGTATATACTAGTCTGTATACTGCTTTTTAAATGTGGATCCTAAATATTTTCCATGTTATTACATAGACCTCATACATATTATTCAAGTGTTTGCATTATAGATCATCAAATACATAGTCCATATTGACTTATTGTAGGAGTTTCCTATGGCTGCTGTAACAAATTACCATAAACTTAGTGGCTTAAATCAGCACAAAGTTATTCTCTTACAGTCCTGAAGGTCAGAAGCCCAACACAGGTCTCCCTGGGCTAAAATCAAGGTGTCAGCAGGCCGGCAGTCCTTTCTGGAGGCTCTAGGGGAGAAGGAGAAGTCCTTGTCTTTTCCAGCTTCTAGAAGTAGATTTCATTCCTTAGTTCATGGCTCCTTCCTCCATCTTCAAAGCCAGCAAAGTTGCACCTCTCTGTACCTTTCATCCATAGTCACAGCTTCCTCTTTCACTTTTAGGGACCATTGTGATGCCATTGGGCCCTGTTTTAGTTTCCTAGGCTGCTTAAGCAAATACCATGAAATGGGCTCACTTAAACAATGGGGATTTATTAGCTTATGGTTTTGAGACCAGGAAAATGTCCACATCAATGCAGCATCAAGGTGATGCTTTCTCCCCAAAGACTGCAGTGTTCTGGGGCTGGCTGCAGGTGATCTTGGTCCTTAGCTTGTCACATGGCAATAAACATGGTGGCCTCTCCTGTCCTTTCCATTCTCTTCTGGCTTTTGTTGATTTCAGCTTCTTATTTCCTATGGCTTTCTCTATATATATCTGAATTTCATTCTCTTAAAAAGAACTCCAGTAATAAGCTTGAGACCCATCCTGATTAAGGTGAAGCAGCCTCATCAAAAGGCTCTCTTACAATGGGTTCACACCCACAGGAATGGATTAAATTTAAGAACATGTTTTTCTGGGGTACAGACAGCTTCAAACCATCACAGGCCCACCTGGCTAACCCAGGATAAACTCCCTGTTTTAAGGTCAGCTTAATTCCATCTGCAACCTTAATTCCACTTTGCCATATGACCTAACATATTCACAAGTTCTGGGGCTTAGGACGTGGTCATCTTGATGTGGGGTTCGTTGTTTTGCCGGCCAGCCTTAATCCATCTCTTATTATTGGGCTTTTAAGTTGTTTCTCACTTTTTACTGTGATAAATAACATTGGAATAAACACTGTTGTTCAGTTTACTTTTTCCTTATTTAAACCAAGATAAGCCAATATTTTTTAGCTACAAATGTTTTCTCTTAAAGGGAGAATTATGGAGAGTAGAGCTGTTCTGAGCAGATATAATGGAGGCTGCAGGCACCAAAGTAATGTGATTTAGCTAAAGAATTTTAGTCTGGACTCCAGTATTTACTAGCTGAGCAAATTTGGGCAAGTCACATAATACATCTGAAAAGTTCCCTTATCTGCAAAATGGGAAAATAACACTTATCCAGGAATCACAGCAGGGCAAAATCAGATCATGTAAACTGTGAAGCAGCTACTGTATTATTAGTACTCATGGTGATGATTATCATGATTATGATAATAATCGATGGAATAATTGAAAATAAATAAGATCACATGGCATTGTTATGATTATGATTATTTCTGATAGTTACTAGTAATGACACACCTGGCACTTCAAATCATTTCTCTTGTCTAGATGGAGAAGGAAAAATCAGAAATGTAATTTGGTTGAGAATCAGCATGAGAAAGAATACTGTTTTTTTTGAGATGGTAATCATTATTTCTAATTATTCCAATTTCAAAAAGGCTTCTCCTCGCTTACTCCCTGCAGCCACCCCCGCCTCCCTGCAGCTCTGCCATCGTGGGCTTTCCCTCCCGACCCTTGTACTTGCTATTTCATCTTTCTGGGATGCTCTTCTCCAGACATCCACTTGCTCCCTCCTTCTCCTCCTTCAGTTCTTTGCTCAAACATCTTTGCAAACATCACCTTCCTGGGCCAACCTCTATAAAACTACACTACCACCATCACCACTGGAATTTCCTACCCACTTCCCTTTTTTCATTCTCTCCCCCCATATCATCACCAAAATGTAAGTTTCACAAGGGCAGGGATTTGGGTCTCTTGTTGCATCGTGCCCAATGCCTACAATGGTATCTAGTATGTATTATGCACTCGATACTTCTGTTAAATGATTGAACTGATTTTAATACAATCCAAGCATTTTATCCATCATCAGGTCATGAAAAAGAATTTACCAAGGCTCTGTTTTTAATCGTAGTTTTCCTTTTAAGGCAGACTCTTTACATTATAGTTTGGACAGAGACTGGCCCACGAGGAAAGCAAGCAAACCCAAAATAGCATACACATTTATAAAGTCGATGTTGAAAACAACCAAATGCCCTGAAATGACTGTTTTTGTTATTCTGACTTTAAAACGTGAGATATAAACAGAGAACCATATTGTGTCATTTATAGGAGTTGGGTTTGGAGAAAGAGCCCAGAAAGAAGGTATACATGAAGGCTTTTGCCTGAAGATGACTCTGGGGGGATAAGTCACTCGGGCCTATGAAGTTGTCCTCGTGGTCTTTGATTCTGAGCTGTTGTCATCAGTAAGCACACCTTGGTTTAATGCTAACAGGCGGAAATAAAAAGAAAGTGGTGTTTGGTCTGTTAGGTTAGTGGAAATCAATTGAGATGGAAAATGAATTAAACACTTCTGCATTAGGAAAAGCCTGTATTTGAGAGAGATGAAAACCAGGAGGAGCATGTTCACTTTGTTTATCTTTATGAACTTTTCATAAACTACTTTTAATTGTCCTCCACCCACAACTCACCACTACTCCACCCCACCTCACTCAGACACGCTGTTGTTTTACACTTGTGTATTCCTAACTCTTGTCTAATTTTATTCCCCTAGCTCAGAAAAATAGAACAGCTGTTAGTCCCAGCATCCTGGCTTTTCTCTCAGCAACCTCTTCCTTCCTGTCCTTCGACTCCAGGCCTATGCTATTTCTCTTAAAGCAAGTTGGCAAAACATCAAGATAGATAAAGATCTATGGGCCGTAAGACTTGTATACTCATAAAAGAAATGTTTTTTTGCTCTTGGATCCTGTGTCCCTAACAAGGAAACGGTGCCAAGAATCTATTTCGAAAGCAAAGCCAAGGTGGATCCCTGTGGACTAGCAGCATATAAACAGCTTTCAGTTTAATTCGCTTGAGAATGAGCAAGTGGACGCCCATACTTGGTTTAGCAGTTCACTCATTTAATCCCTTTCCCGTGCAGTGATACTCCTCTGTGGTTTATTTCTGTGGATGTCTCTGTGTGTGTGTGTGTGTGTAGACACATTTTTTCTCCTGGGATATGAGCTTTTTCGTTTGGGTGGTATTGAGGGACTTTTTGAAAATCCATGTGAATGTTCAAGTGAAAGGAAGCATATGTCATTCCTGTCTTTGGTGACTGCACACATGCATGTGATGATTTCAACTTGCAAAGATCATCTCCTTCAACCCAAATATTAACACAATTGCCAGGAATATTTGGGGGACAGTTATTCCAGACACTTACGACCCATGTCTACTTCATTTGGCTCTAATTTGGCATAGCAACTCAGCAATGTCAAAGCCTCAGTTCTGGGATTAAGATAAGAGCAGATGCAAAGGATCAACTTGAATCCAATACCAGCTCAGGACAATCAATTTGGTCCTGGGTTAATTACTGTGGGGAGAACTTGGTCAGTTCCAAGGGAGTCCTAGAATTAAATATGAATACATATGTTGGCAAGTTCATGTGGAGAGCAGAATATGGAACTGGGAATCATTATCACAATGTTCAGTTAAAGATTCTAGATGGGAGACTCCTTTAGCAGATCCAAACCAATTTTGGTGGAACCAGGACAATCCATGTTATAGCTAGACAAATATTTCCATTTCTGGGTAGAATTAAAAAGTCTGACAACTCCAGATATTTGGAAAGTGGTTTTGATTCCTCCCTGAATGATAAAATTAGCTTGAGAGAAGAGTGGCTGAAAGTGAATGATTCAAAGAAATAACAGGACTTAATCAACACAAGTTACTTTGGGAAATGTGAGCCATCAGATAAATTACTGGGAATTCTAACAATTACATTTTGTATTGGCAGCTAAGGAAAGGACATTTCTGAATCCTACCTCTCTCTTTGGGTTCCTGGTATGTGGGCAAAGCTGTGATGGCGGGGAAGAGATACTTCGTGGTAGCCATCAGCCGCCATCAGCCACCTTCAGCCTTGTCAAACTATGGCAATCAACTAATACACTTATTGATCATTCATTGCCTTACAGCCATTCTGCTACTGTAACTTCCTATGCAAACAGTGCCTCTTTGTCCACACCATTAAGTAACACAGGGCTTCTTCAGCGTTCTCAGTCTCCACACCTAAAAAAAAAGGAAGGATTCAAAGGGAGTAAAATCATGCACACAAATTCAGAGAGAAAGAACTGAATTGGGCATCTTCCCAGTCCATGTGAACCATGGAGAAACTCAGGATCATAAAAGCTAGGAAGAATAATACACAACATAAAGTACATGAAGTTTTACCCTTCTCTTCAGTTAGCATGACCCTGGTTGGCCTCTCATTAAGAAAAAACAAATCTTAGTTATAAAGGTTTTCCTGGAATATAAACTTTTTTTCCATTACATTCTGTTGTGCTATCCAAAGGTCCATAGGCTTTATATTAACGGTTTCAGAAAGTCCAGCAAGAATATTTTCAGATATCATAGCTTCTAATAACATTCCAGTTTTATCTCAGACCTACAAGATATAACTTTTAGATATAGAAAAAGTTACATGAGTTGCCCAATGATTGGCAGTCTTTAAGACACTGCACTCATTTGGCTTCACTTACTGCAAAGGACCTTAGGGTACACTTACTGCATGACTGTGCATGGGATGTAGCTAGAACGGAAATACTCTCAGGAGAGAAGCAGCTCTAGGGATGCCCCCTAGATGTGCAAAGGGATAAGCACAACAATTGTAGAAATTGCTAGCAATAATAGTCCTTGTTGATCCACATGGTTGGCCCATCCCTGGGCCATCAGACATCTTGTTGGCACAAATACCATCTGCAGCAATTAGAGTGTGTGCCATTGACTGGGTTCCTCCAACTGGCCCTTTGGCACCCAAAACTCCAAGGCTCAGAGTTGCCCAGGGGCTTTTTCCCAACAGTTCGAACTCCTGCAGTTTCATTCTAGGCTTGAAGGACCCTGATACAATGGAAGGTTTGGGGTTTTTCATATTCCCTCCTCACTTCTATCCTATGACTTGGCTGTCACCTGGGGAAAGTGGAGATAGCAGAGCTGGGGACTGTCTCAAAATGGATTTCAAACTATGACCCAAACCCCATATGGGATATTGCTAAAAGAAAAAAAAAAAAGTAGGTTTTTTTCAATGGATAAATTTTAAGGAAAAAAATTATCTGGAGAAGGAACCGATAGATTAGAAGACACTTAAAAGAGATAGCCACTAATTACAATATACGGACCTTATTTGGATACTGATAATATTTACAAATGGCATCTACTATTTGCTTCAAAATAATATGGGGAGAGGGAAATGAGTGGCGGTCTTGATGATACAAGATTAGTCACATGTGAACAAATCACTGAAGCCAGGTGAAAAGTACATATGGGGTTCATTCTACTATTCTTTCTATTTTTGTATATGTTTGATATTTACCATTTGTGCCAGTTTGAATGTATTGTGTCCCCCAAATGCCATTATCTTTGTGGTCTTGTGTGGGGCAGACGCTTGGGTGCTGGTTGGATTTGCTTGGAGTGTGCCCCACCCAGCTGTCGGTGATAATTTTGATGAGATGTTTCCATGGAGGTGTGGCCCCGCCCATTCAGGGTGGGCCCTTATCGGTGGACCTATATAAATGAGCTGACTCGGGGGGGAAGAAAGAGAGTGCAGCTGGGAGTGATGTTTTGAAGAGAAGCAAGCTTGCTAGAAAGGAACGTCCTGGGAGAAAGCCGTTTTGAGGCCGGAGCTTTGGAGCAGACGCCAGCTGCCTTCCTAGCTAACAGAGGTTTTCCGGAGGCCATTGGCCATCCTCCAGTGAGGGTACCCGATTGCTGATGTGTTACCTTGGACGCTTTGTGGCCTTAAGACTGTAATTGTGTAGTGAAATAAACCCCCGTTTTATAAAAGCCTATCCATCTCTGGTGTTTTGCATTCTGCAGCATTAGCAAACTAGAATACCATTATAATAGTTTTGGGGAAAAAAATTAGATATAGGGCATATAAGCCATCTGTCTCCAGGACTCAGGAGGCTGGACATTCTTCATTGTCTTCTAACCCAGGGGTCTGCAAACTATGGCTCACAGGCTAAATATATCCATCTGTTTTTGTAAATAAAATTTTATTAGAACTCAGCTACACTCATTTGTTTATGTATTGTCTATGGATGCTTTCCTGCTATGATAGCAGTTATGTAGTGTGACGGAGACTGTATGGCCCACAAAACCTAAAACATTTACTATCTGTTCCTTTACAGAAAAATTTGCCAACCCCTGTTTAACCCGTTGTGGAGATACTAGCCATGTTTCTCATCACACTCTGACCTCTCAGTTTACGCTTCAGCCATATTTGAATGTTTGATTTTTGCCAAAGAGTCACATTCTGGCTTTCCTCCAGGTTGCTCCAGCAAATGCTGTTCCCTCTTGTAGGAATTCCAACACACACATAAACACACACACTTGCACACATTACACCAAGTTGATTCCGACTCTGATTTCAGTTGACCATTCCCCCCAGGGAGCCTGCTCTGACATCCATGCCCCTATTCCAGACCAATGTCCCACCCATGTATCCCCAGAAAGCCTTCCCACCATAGGACTTCAAATATCTCCTCTGCCCTTGTCTCTCCCACTTCTCTTTCTAGACTTCCAAGTATGCATATGTTAGAACTTTGACATTTTCCTACAGTTTTTGGATGCTCTGATTTTTTTTTCACATCTTGTTTTTTCTTTATGTTTCAGTTCAGATACTTTCTACAGACCTATCTTCAAGTTCACTGATTCTTTCCCCAGCTGTGTCGAGTCTACTAATGATCTCATCAAAGAATTCTTCATCTCTGTTATTGTTTTTCATTTCTAGCATTTGTCTCTGATTCTTTAGTATAGTTTCCATCTCTCCGCTGAAATTACCCATCTTATCTTGTATCATGTCCATTACAGCCTTTAACAAATTGATCATAGTTAATTTAAATTCCCTGCCAGAGAGTTCCAACTTCTATGTCAATATCTGAGTGTGGTTCTGTGGATTGCTTTGTCTTTGCAGATCATGCTGTTTTATTCTTGCCTTCTTGTCTGCTTTTCTGTTGAGAGCTGGACATCTACTGAAGCTCAGCAGTGACGGAAATAAAGAGCTTTAATGCTTGGAAATGGACATGACTTTCCTTATGCTAGGTCTTTAGAGTGGTAGTTTATGATAATATAGTCAGGATTTGGACTTGAGTTTTGAGGTTTGTTGTTGCTATGGTTACCCTAAGGGTAACACAGGCTTCAAAGCCCTGTAGCATGGGGTTTCTTGGTGCTACTGAAATTTGGAGCCCAATAATTCTTTGCTGTGGGTACTGTCCTCTGCATGGTAGGATGTTTAACAGCATCCCTGGCCTCTACCCATTAGATGCCTATAGCACCACTACCTCCATTTCTGACAACCAGAAATGTCCCCAAACGTTGTGCAATTTTCCCTGGGGGGTAAAGTCACCCCTCCCCCTCTTGAGAACCACTGATCTAGTGATATATTTAGGGTGGAGGCTGGTTTGCCAGACAAATACCCCTGCCCCCTCACCTTTTAGGTCTTTTCTTTGCTCTGTGCTCAGATTCTGTCTCTTGCAGCTCACCCATCACGGTTACTTTTACTGGAGGCTTATTAGCTTGATAATGGAGGGATGAGGGTTCTGATATTCTGATTAAGCCTCAGGCAGGTGCTGTGTCCCTGTGGGCTTGTGGCCTTCACAGTCCTCGTGCAGCCTCCCAATGCAGCTATGGGCCCTGCCTCTCCAAGGGGTAGAGGGCATTTTTTTGCTGTTCCCTTCTCCCATCTGCAGTGGGTTTCCATCAGGGTGGTAAAAGCGACAGTTTTTGTTGCCATTTCCCCCACAGAGTGTAAGGTTTTCATTCTTTAGTGGGGAGAGGAGAGCAGTTCCTGGAAAGATTTTGAGTCCTGCCCCAGCCGTTCTCCTCCCTTGGGCTGGCACCATGAGGAAACTTTCCCAACTTTCTGCAGCTTTCCCTGTAAACATCCAGTGGGATTCATGGAGAAAAAGCCTCCAAAAGGGTGTGGACCCCTCTATATCTGTGGTCCTGGGCTCCACACTCTCTCAGCAGCCTACCCATGGCCTTCACCAATTCCTCACCTATTCTAGCAAACTGTTATCTGTGTCCAGTCACATCTGCACCAGGTAAGCAAGGGCTTGTGCCCCAGCTCCCCACGCAGGTGATGCCTTTCCTTCAATTTTGCGTTAGTTGGTAGCCCTATAACCTCAGCTGTCTGATGGGTTCTAGAAAAGTCATGAGCTTGAGGTTTCTTCAGCTTTTTGATTGTTGTAACGTGGGAACAATACTCTTTCAAGCGGAAGCTGGAAGTCCCCTCAGTAGAACCTAACAAAATGTCGTTGTTTGTTTGTGGGCCTCCACCTCTAAACTGCCGTGCTAGGGAAGGCAGGAGCCAAGGCTCCTCATCTGCATCTCCAGGGCTGGTATGGAGCCCGGTGTATAGCAGATACTCAGTAAAGACTCCTGGTGCTTTCTGCTGCATTTTCATTGTAGGTAATCCTATTCTCCCTTGGCTTAGAGCAGTGGCTCTCAAAACGAGGTCCTGGACCAGCAGCGTTTAGCATCATCTGGGAACTTGTTAGAGATGCAAATTCCCAGGTTCTACCCCAGACCTACTGAATCAGAACTCTAGGGTAGGGGCCCAGCAAGCTGGTTTCACAAGCCCTCCAGGTGATTGTCTTTAAGAACCAAGTGTCTGAGGTAAAATAAGAGATCTGCAACTCCTTTCTGCCCTTTTAGGATAATTGCTGAGGCTTTTGCTGAGCAATAAAGAAGCCGTGCCTGAGGAGCCTGCCCCAGGAGAGGTTCAGGCTGTAGCTCCAATTTCTCACAACTTAGTGTTTCTCAGCTGCTTGGTACCTGTTCATTTCTTTTCCGAAACCCTGAGTCAATGACTTCAATTTTACCTCCTCCTACTTTAAACAGAAAATCAGTGACAATCAGTAAATTGCAGGGAAAAAAAGGATTTATTTTTTTTTCATCTAACCCAATGCTTTTCAACCTTGGCTGCACATTGAAATCACCTTGGGAGCACTCAAAAACAAAACAAATAAAGCTTCAGACCAATTAAATCAGAGTCTCTGAGGTGGGACTCTTTGTTGGTATTTGTTTTAAAGTTCCCCAGGTAATTCCTTGAGCAGACAATCTCCTAGAGAATCACCACTCTGACCTTGACTTGGTAGGGACATGCTTCCCTAATTTCTTTATAAAATAATCAAACTTAACCCATATGTTGATTTTTTAGAGTACAGCATTCCTGTTCTTTGAGGCCCCTCCAAACCAAAACCTGCGTGCCCTCTCCACGTATGACAGAAAGCAGAGATGGACAGCTGTCTAATGTCCAGGCCTGGATATATCAGGAAATAGTCTGTAATAAACTAAGGTGGAGAGGGTCCTCTACCATTTAGTCTTTGAGTTTCAAGAGGAAAGATATTGCATGCACTCTAACAGCTCATTACCCTGGATTCTCTGTCATGAAGAGGGAGAGAGAAGGTTCTGACAAGTAAGGCATTTACTGGAGAATGAGTTTTCATTTTTAATAAATGTCCAGTGTTTCACCTTGGCAAGCCAGCCAGCTTTGAGGCAGATGAAGTAGGTCATTGTTTCTGTCAAACTTTTCTTGCAAAAGAAGCTCTTCTGTCAAGGAGTCAATTTGTAAACCTTTGCAGAAGCTGATTGACCATTAGCATGTTCTCTAGCCCTGTCCCCCAGACAGTGCCCAGTGGGTGTGCGCAGAAATATGTGAGCAGAAATATGTGCATATAGAAATATTCAGCTTGGGGGCTGAAACCACTCAGAACTCCACCCTACTCCTGTAATAGTCTCTGTGTTTGGCTCTGCTCAAGCTTTGCCACCAAAACTCTCCTCTCCTGCCTCTATGAATTGCGGGATTGCAGCCTCTTAAGTAAAATAAAATGGCTGCCTACATTGGGCATTGCTGGGAAGGACTCCTTTCCAAGGATTTTCCATAAGACAAAAACAGTTGACCTGCAGGGGCTTTCCAAGAAAATGGAAAAATGGAATGCACCCTATGGAACTGCAGATAACACCTGGTCCAGTAGAGAGAGCATATCAGAATGGACAAACATACCATATTGAGCAATATATATCTGCTCACCACTTTGTAAGACCCCCTCCATGTAAGGTGGAGACTTAATATCATCCAATCAGAACATTTTCTCACTCGCTTCTGTATTTGCCATGTTTAAGCTCCCCCTTTTCACCCTCTTGGCAGAGTTCCCTTCTACTTCCCAAATGGGATGTTGCCCAATTCATGAATCACTCAATAAAACTGTGAGATCCTAAATTACATGAAAGTTTTTCTTTGAATAAGTCTTACCTCCCATGTCCCCATGTAGCTCCATCATCTGGCCCCACCATGCCTGTTCATTCTCATCTACCACCATCATCTGGTCCTATGCAGCTTGATCACGCAGTGGCCCATTCAGTTCCATCATCTGGTCCCACCATGCCTATAGAGCTTCACCTCCCATTGCCCCATCCACCATCATCTGCCCTGTACACACCTCTGCAGCCTCAGCTCCCAGATACTCCAGCTCCATCATCTGATCCTAAAAAGTGCTTTTGACCTCTTTTGAACTCCCTCACCTATGCCCTCCTTTCTGCGCTTCCTCTGATAATTGCAGGCAGAATTAATTGTGCCATTGTTGGTTCTGATAGCACTTTATATATCCATCTATTCTCAAAATTTTCTCATTTTATCATAATTGTTTGCTTATAATTACTCTCCCTAAATGGACCATATGTTCTTTGCAATCTCTTTCTTAAATCATTAAAAAAATTTAGATCCAGAGCTGCAAGGTACTCAGCAACAAAATAATTGATATTTATGACTTGATTTGAATAGATGTTGAAATTGATTTGGCTGATAGTTTGGAGTTAGGTAGAGAAAATTTGTAAGCCCCACGTAGGAATATTAAGGAGTATCCAAGGATGTCAGGACAGCTGAAAAGAAGCCATTCACAACCGAATGGTGTGGTCTGCAAAGGCAGAGAGATTTTGAGCAAAGGTGGCAAACGATTGATTGTCTAGAGCAGTGCTACCCATTGGGAAGATAATGTGAGCCACAAATGCAAGCTATGAGTGGCATTTGAAGTTTCCAGTAGCCCTGTTAAAAAAAAAAAGTAAGAAGAAACTGGTCAATTAATTTTAATAATATATTTTATTTTACCCAATACATAAAAAATATTATCATTTCAGCATGTAATCAATATAAAAATTGTTGAGATATTTGATATTCTTTTTTTGTGTATGAAGTCTTCAGAATTTGGTGAGAATTTTACACTTACTGCACATCTCAATTCAGACTGGCCACATTTTAAGGGTTGAATAGCCACATGTGGCCAGTGGCTACCATATCGGACAGCACAGTCTAGAAGCTGAAGCAATGGAATGGGAAGAGAAAATCAACCCCGTCTTCCAGACTTCCTTCTGGATAAGAGGAAAGCAGGTGTATTAGTCAGGGTTCCCTAGGGAAACAGAACCAACAGGAGATATCTTTAAATATGAGATTTATAAAAGTGTCTTACACAGCTGTGGAGATGCATGAGTCCAAATTCTGTAGGGCAGGATGCACAAGTCCAAATTCCATAGGGCAGGCCGCAAGCTGGCAAATCCAATGAAGGTCTTCAATGAACTCCCCAGGAGAGGCTGGCTGGCTGCAGAAGAAATGAAAGTTTCCTCTTCTTCCTTAAAAGTCTTCAACTGATTGGATTAAATCAAACTGATTGGATTCTCTCATTGCAGAAGACACTCGCTTATTTGATTGTAGATGTAATCAGCCACAGATGCAATCAACTGACTGATGATTTAATAAACCAGCCTTCTGGTTTATTAACCAGCTACAAATGTCCTTGCAGTAACAGGCCAGTGCTTGCTTAACCAGACACCTGCACACCGTCACCTGGCCAAGTTGACACATGAACCCAATCATCACTGCAGGTCTCACCTAAAAGGCCCGGAGGCGTTGAGAGGGGAGGAAAAGCCTCTTCCAAGGAGCTTTTGAGTCCACAGAGGTCAGAGCAGCTTGCACATGTAGCAGTGGCTGTCAGGGGCCAGGTGAGGGTGCCTCAAAACTGGAGGGGTTCAGAGCAGCTATTCCCCAGGTTGAAGACAAGTGCAACAAAGTGAGCTATTCTAATGAGCCTCCCATCTTGATGCCGAATGTATACCACTCACTTTCATGACCTGCCTTCTAGGGTAATAAACTTTCAGGAATTGCTCTTGGTAAGTAAACAGACCAGCAATTCATGGGGGGGCCATTCGTCTTAGAACCTCATAGCAGGGCTGAAAGACAGGTCGGTCCTCTGCAATGCATACACCATTTACTCATCCAGTTAGAAGGGGTAAGTGAGGGTCTTCCTGCAGTGGAACAAGTAGCATTTGGGTGTCAGAAACACCACAAAAGCAAGAGGAGGCCGGGCAGTCTTCCAAAAGCTTTTATGGGGAACAAGAGTATTCAGCTCCTTGAGGATGGAATTTTCTGGGAAATTCAGGGGAAAAGACTGAGTTAATACCTCCAAAAGGAAGTAGCATTTTTCAAGATTTTCTCTCCTATTACAAGATAACCAGCATTCAAGCCATTTAAGGAAAACATTGTACATTTAGGGTTTTTCTATTCTTCTCAGTGTTTCTTTCCAGACAAACAGCTAAAGTGTGTGGGAAGAGAGGGAGCCAGGGAAAGCAAGGGGGGAAACAGACTATTTCACCTGTCTCTGGTTTAGAAAGCAGTGAGGGTCCCAGAGAACACATCTCTGATCCAAGGACCGGCCACAGGGGTAAGGAGAACCAGATCAGGAAACCTTTTTTGGGGTTAAAGAGTAGGGGGTAGGGGGCGTATTGTTTTGTCTTGCAGTATTATGATGGTAGAACCTTTGTCCTGCTTGATTCCTCAGTTCTACTTTCTGGATTTATTTTGGGCTAGATAAATTCTTAGACTGAGGCAAAATAAAATGTGTATAAATTGACCATTTAGGTTGTTCTGATTGTTTAAGAAAATTCATCCAACAATCCAAATGGCACTGTTCTAGGCACTTGATAACCATTTTGCATTTCTAGCTAATAACTGCAGAACAACTTTGGAAAAGAGTTATTAAAATATGGAATAATGGCTCTAGGTATTTTCAGAGAAGGGGACTTACTGGCTTGTTTGGTAATATTTTCATTTAATGTATGTTATAACCACTCAGTCTCTGTTGTGGTTTAGAGGTATGTACCCCACAAAAACAGGTTCTTAAACTTAATCCATTTCTGTGGGTATGAACCCTTGTAATAGGACCTTTTGGTGAGGTTACATCAGTTAAGGTGTGGCCCAACTGAATCAGGATGGGTCTTAATCCTATTAATGAAAGCCTTATAGGGAAGGCTACAGAGAGAGAGAAAGCCAAGGGTAACAGCCAGAAGCTGGAAAGTCAATGGAACCCAGAAGAGAAAGAAGATGCTACCATATGGATTGCCATGTGTCAGAAAAGCCAAGGCCAAGGAAAGCTGGCAGCCAGTCCCAGAATGGAGAAAGCATCACCTTGCTGATACCTGATTTTGGGCTTCTCCTGGCCTCCAAACTGGGAGCCAGTAAAGTCCTGTTGTCAAGCCAACCCATTGCATAGTATTTGTTGTAGCAGCTGGGAAACTAAAAGAGTCTCCTTAATACTTCAAACCAAACTAAAACCAAAAAAACCTCCATAATGTTTGCAATCTGAATGATTTTGATCAACATTATCAGACTATACCAACTCAATAGTTGTTTTTTCTGATAGACTCAACACTTGAAAGCTGGATGAATGTAAAACAGTACCTAAAGTCGTGGAGCAGAGCACAGACAGCAGCCTGAATGCAATACTGCCATGAAGAGAGAACATGCCTTATAATATCTTCAAAAACTGACAAGCCTTTTAAATGAGAAAAAGCCATTCAAACACATGCTAGATGATCAGAAACACACAGTTGCTGACAAGGAATTTTGTCAAAGAAGAAGCTAGAAAAGCAAGCAGACCAACTAACCTAGTAGGACTTAACGTCTACTTTTTAAACAAAAACATGAAAACATCTTTTTCCTTTTTTGAGTGGGGCAAACAAAAAAAGACTCCTTTGTAAAAAATGCTAATGTCAGAACTATCCCCAGGTTCCAGCTGTTCCAATCTTTTATTGCCATCAAATTTTACAAGCAAGAACTGCTATCCTTCACTGGGACTGCGGTTTCTCCTGGATTTGATATTAGACATGGCTAGTTGTCTGGCCTTTTCTGGGTTGTTATGAATTAACTGCTGCTCCAACATGTGTCTCTGTGGCTGACATTTAGATGTGAGTCGGTTTGCTTTATTACACCCTTATCATTCTGGAAAAGCTGTCTTCCTTCCCCAATTTGCACACTGGGAAATTCTGGGCCAGTTTTGTCCTCTGGCACATGGACTCACACCCCATGGCTGCTTTCATTTTTGTGCCAGTTGCTGTTTTAATCCCCACCAGCTTTCACCAGCGCATTACCTGGCAGATTAGAGGCCACAAATATTATTTATATTTTCAGATTTCGTTTTTAATTAAGGTTATAGAAAAGTTTTTCCTGAAGGGAAATTAATAGTATGGGTTGAAAAAATAAAAATGAAAAACTTCGTTAGGGGAAAACTGTGAAAGGATTCAAATAGCTTCGCTGATAAATCTCGACCCTCTTCATTTACTGCATCTACAGTTGGCTCCTATGCTATTTTGTGACTTGTTTCAAAGTATAATTTTCTAAAAGTTAAAAACATGACTCATGTCAAAGATTTTATTCAATTCATTAATGATGGAAACAATGAGATGAAAATGGTCTTTCAAACAGCATTGGGGCAGAGCCTGGAAGTGGTGGGGGCCATGCGGCTGTGGGGCAGCCGTGGCGCGGTGGTGACTGAACTGCGAAGCTGGCTGTGCACCCTGGGCCGGGGTCTGGCCTCCGCGTGCCCCCCCACCCCCCGGGCTCCACACCCCTGATGCGCTGGTGCTGAGCCCACTCCCACCTGGACGATGGTGAAACATTTCCTGAGCCAGAGCATGCTCCCGAGTTCCTGGGACCAAGTATCCACTGCCTTCTGGCAGCGGTACCTGAATCCTTATAGCAAACATGTCTTGATGGAGGACATAATACACCGGGAGGTGACCCCTGACCAGAAGCTCCTGTCCTGGCAACTCCTGACCAAGACCAACAGTTTGCCTCGCTGGGCCCAGCGACTGTTTCCTGCCAGCGTTGCTCACTCAGTGTACATCCTGGGGGACTCTACTGGGGACCCACAGAATCAGACCATGAGCACCTTCACCTGGAACATCAGCCACACCTGGCTGATGGTGGTGGAGGAACCATGTGTTTACTATGTCAACTCTGATAACAGCAGCTGGACTGAAATCCGTCAGGAAGCCTGGGTCTCCAGGGCTGTCCAGGAATTTGGTCTGGCTGGGTTTAAAAGCAACGTGACCAAGACAATGGAGGGGTTTTGAATACCTCTTGGCCAAGCTGCAAGGTGAGGCCACTTCGAAAACACTAGTTGAGACAACCAAGGAAGCCAAGGAGAAGGCAAAGGAGACTATGCTGGCAGCTACAGAGAAGGCCAAGGACCTTGCCAACAAGGCAGCCACCAAGAAGGAGCAGCAGCAGCAGCAGCAGCAGCAGCAGCAGTTCGTGTAGCCAGCCCAGGCCCTGGTGCAGCCTGGGCTCTCCCCTCACCAACACAGCACACCAGAGAAGCCAGCTCAGATCTCCTGCCCTTTCCCCCTTGTACCTTATCATTAAAAATCAACTTCCAGCCCTAACTGTCTGGGTGGTGGGTTGGGGTGGGTGTCCTGTCAGGCATCTACCGTACCCCAGGCCCGTTACCCACGCCTGAGCTGGGCCTGCTTATTTGCCCATTGGGCAGCTGAAAACACTGAAGTGCAGAGACGTGCAGTGACTTGCCCAGCCAGTGTGCAGGTGAAGCAGCAATAATCTCTAGATGGTAAGCTCCATGAGGGCAGGAATCATTGCCTTGTTCTCTGATGTGTCCCATGTACCTGGGACAAAACCTAGCACATAATGGGCACTCACTAGATAATTGTTGGATTCAGTTAGTCCCCCACCCCACCCCACCAAAAAAAAAAAGCATTGGAAGAACTGTGTATTTATAGGCATCAACAAAGGAAAAAGAATGTTTGAATGAGATTGCAAGCTTAGATACAAAACTGCTTAACATCCTACAGAGCAATAAAACTATTAACATTTGCAGTTTTATTTTCTGCCTGTCAGAAATGATTTGCATCTCTACCAGACAAAATAGACAAGTTAACAAGTAACTACACAAAGTCTGGGATCTTTAATAATAATAAATAGTGAGTCAAACATAGGACCATTCCCGTGGACAATTATATAATCCTTGGGTGGGCTCGTTAAACAGTGCCCTATTATTACAATAAGAAGATATGTACTCTCTCAGCCTAATTTACAAGTTTTGGATAATTTTTCTTAACACTTTATTAATCCTTTCACTCTATTCTCATTCATAATTAAGATGGTAGGAAGTGTGAATGTTTTCAACACACACCAGAAATTTGAAGACATTTGATAGGTACATTTTTTGGGGTGAGGGTAGGCAAAGTAGATGGGGAGAGTTAAGAGAGTTAAAACTAAGTGGCGATTTTTTTTTAAAGCCTACTATAACTTGAGGTTTAATATGCCCTATCAGAAACTGCGAAACTGGTTAGGGAAGCAGCTAAGTAACTGCATTGTGACTTTAAGTAAAGCCCTCTGCTAATGGAGAACACACATACTCATTTTTTTTCATAGATAAGAGCTTCTTAGTTTATCTCATGTTCATTAAGCAGTTTTGTAAATGTTAATTTGCCACAGGCCAGGAATCAATTGGCAGGAAATAGAACAATAGAACCAAAGTGAAAGCTGAGGTTTGGAGCCTGGCCAAGGGGATGGGGGTGTGGGGGCAGCTGCTGGGAAGAGAGGAGGAGAGGGGTGAGTCAGAGGTTGTGACCCAAAAGAAAAAATATGTTCTTGAACAGTTAGAACTGAAGCTGAGGGAAGGTCTTTGGAAGAGGAGGGAAGCCCCCTGGGTAAGGAGAGGGCAGACACAAAGAACGGCAAGTTCAGGAAGAGGAGAGCTGTCTAGAGTTACAGGGCAGCCTGGCTACTGGGCTGTGTTTGAAGAACTAGCAGGAAAATTACCTATAAAATAGTGACTATACTCAGGGGGCTTCCCAGGAGAGGCCCACCCATGCCTAGGAGGAGTAATGGATCACTGCAATTATTTAGAATTACTGGTGCATGGTGATAAAAACAAACAGACTGCCTCTTAGTTTCATTATTGTGTGCAAATAAGCAGAGACCACCCAAATGAGAACAAACAGGCTCTTTTATTCAGAGCTCGTGTAGTAAGGGAGTCAGCCATCATTACGTGTATTTGGCAGAGACTCAAAGGCTGTTAGGGGTGTGGGAGAGCTTTGTGGTGAAAGAGAAGGAAGGTGGCAGGTACGCTCTGAATGTGGGAGCGGAGGCAGGCTAACTAGAAGTGGGGCATCTGATATGATTGGTGTGGGGAACATATGGAGGTTTCTCTGGTTGGTCTTGAGTTGAAAGCACAGGGGTGAAAATGGAGAAGCTGGCAGTCATCGTCCAAGGCCTGACTGTTCCAGGTCAATTGCTGCAGAGGTTGTGGATTGATTTCAGGTCTGCTTGCAGCAAAGGTGGTGGGTTGGAGTTCTGTCACCATATGTGGTGGGGACATTGTCCACTTGTTTATTCAGTCTCTCGATCGTTTTACAGTTCTCTACAGACCATTCGTCCCTTTATTGCCTGCCCACTAGCGGACACCTCCTTGGTGTGCCACTACTAGAAAGAGATCGGGCTGTGGTTATACTAAAGGTAGAATAAGGAAAGATGTACAAAAGGGAAAACAGATTTATCTGGTAGCTGTGTGGAGGGCACCCTGGCCATGAAGACATTCAACTCTGAAATAATATCCATGTGGGTTTTGGTGATGCTTAGACTGCCAGGTTATCCCTGTCTTGAGTATAATCTCTGGAATTCTTAACCCATGGTGCTCAAATTTGGCTGCATGCAGCAATTTCTTGGGGCCTGCAAACCAGACCAATTCAATCAGAATCTCTGAGCTTGAGAGCCATGTAGCAGTCGGTTTTCAAACTCCCCAGGTGATTGCAACATGCAGCAAGTTTGAGAACCTGAGTGTTCTACCCTGTCTAACTCAAAAGCATGGTTCCCCTAATGATGGGTTAACATCATCCGGGTCACAGGGAAGCTTGTTAGAATTGTGGAATCCCCAGCCCCATCCTCAACCTACTGAATCAAAATCTGCCTTTTAAGTGAGCTTCAGGTAATCAGCTATCCATTAGAGTGTGAAGCCTTTTGTGAGGAGGAGGAGAAGCATCAGGGTCAATGGTTGCACCCCAAAGAAGAGATACTCTCTCCCTCTCCCCATCTCTTCATCTGGCTATAAACATTGCTAGAAGTGGAAGCCCAGGCCTTCTTGGAGAAACTGTGAGATTTGTCACAAGAGCTAGACTTTTTTTAAATTAACATGTAGAGTGTGCTAGCAGATAGTGTCATTGCTTATCAGAATTTTCACCCAAGAACTTAAAGGAAAAAAGTCCCAAAGCAAAAGTATCCCTCCCCCCAACAATAATTTTGTTTTTTTCTCAGGGAAACCTTTTAGGCTGAAGAGTAAAGAACATTCCATTATGTTACCCAAATCCTTGAAGTTTGTTCAAATTAACCAGTGCTGACAAAAACACATCTGATTTCTTCATGTTTTAAAAGTATTTTTATAGGAGAAAGATTTGGAGTGAGATTACATAATATTTATGAAATATTTATAT
Organism: Choloepus didactylus; assembly: GCF_015220235.1. Lineage (NCBI taxonomy): Eukaryota > Metazoa > Chordata > Mammalia > Pilosa > Megalonychidae > Choloepus > Choloepus didactylus. The sequence continues at coordinate 10,506,143 of NC_051334.1, read as the reverse complement.
TTGTCTTCCTGCATAGCCATGCAGAAAAGCTAACATCTGGATAGTCTTATTTTCAATGTGAGGATATGAGGTTAAAACTTATTAACAGGGATCTTAAATGGAATCAGGGAAGTCATGGATATTTCTGTAGAACTCCACATACAAAAAAAACAGAGGCTGAGACTTCTTATCACATCTTATAAAGACTATAAACTCTACTTCTAATAAAGAAGTTAAATTATGAGGGTATAGAGTGAGAAAATACCACCAGATGGTAACTCAAATCCACAGGAAGAAATGAAGAGAAACAGAAATGGTAAATCAGAAGGTTAATATAACAAACTTTATAAATATATACTTGCTCTCCTTTCCTTTCTTGGCTCCTTTAAAAGACATAAGATTATATATAAAGCAATAATTACAAATATATATTGTTGGGTTTGTAACATGTTTTATAGATATATATAAACAATAATAGTATTGAAAAGTGGGAGGAGAATGGATCTATATAGGAATAAAGTTTTATATCTTAATGGAATTACGTTAGTACATCTGAAGTAGATTATGATAAGTTAACATGTATATTGTAAGTCCTAGAGCAACCACTAGGACAATAATCACAGTTATTTTATAACTCAAAAATCCAGTTAAAATATCATTGAATGAATTAAAAGGGTACCTTAGAAAATACTCACTTACTGCAAAAGAAAGCAATAAAAGAGGAAGAGAGGAACTAAAAAGACCTGAGACACATAGAAGACAAAAAGCAAAATGGCAGACATAAATCCAACCATATCAATAACTTTAAATGTAAATGTGTTAAACAACCGTGTCAAAAGGCAAAGATTTTAGCCAGTCAGACTGGCTAAGAATACAAAAACAAACAACCAAAAAAGCAAAGATTCAACTATATGCTATCCACAAGCAACACACTTTAGATTCAAAATTATAAGGATATGTTAATGTTCATTGGGAGGGGGGTGTTGGATGTGGGTGAGTACATTTCATCTACTATGTGTTAGGCACTGAGGTAGAGTGGCTTTTTGCTGTAACTATAGCTCTTTTATTATGAAAGATCCTGCATCCAATATCAGGGCACCAACACCCTCCTCTCCTAATCAGTTCAGAGGGGAGGAGAAAGGTGAGGCTAGAGATTATCAAGTAATAATTTTCAAAAAGTTATAAACATAGCTAACATACCTAGAGTGTGTGGAGCATTTTTTTTTAACTTTTTATTTTTAAATAATTTCAAATTTACAGGACAGTTGCAAAAATAATATGAACCCCTTACAGAAAACCCCAACATACCCCCATCCACCCCAGATACCCGGATCCACCAAGTTTAACATTTTGCCACCTTTGCCATATCATTCTATCTTCATCTATCCATCTATCTATCTATCTATCTATCTTTCTATCTATCTTCTGAACTTTGAGAGCAGGTTGCACACACCGTACTCCATGAACACATAATACTTCCATGTACATTTCCTACAAACAAGGAGATTCACTTATGTAATCACCTTAAGTGCAGTTATCAAGTTCAAGAAATTTAACCTTGATATAAAGCTTACAATCTATATTCCAATTTTTTCTTATGTCCTAATAATGTCCTTTTCAGCCTTTTCTCCTCCATTCTAAAACCCCACCCAGTATAATGTATTGCCTTTAATTGTCATTATCTCTTTAGTTTCTTTTTCTTTCTTTTATTAACTGTGGAAACATATATACAACATAAACTTCCCATCCCAACCCCTTCCAAGCATACCATTCAGTGGGATTAATCACATTCACAATCTTGCAGTACCCTCACCACCTTCCATTACTTGGACTTTCCCTTCACCCTAAACAGAAACCCTACACTTATTTTGAACTAAATCACTATTGCCCTTGTCCCCATACCTGGTAGCCTGTACTGTACTTCCTGTCTCTATGAGTTTGCATATTCTCTAATATTTTCTTTGTGATTACCACAGGGCTTAAATTTAATATCGTAAATCTATAACAATCTCATTTGCTTTGATACCAACTTAATGAGTTCAATAACATACATAAAATACGTTCCTATCCCCCCTCATCTTGAAGTAGTTCTTGTCACAAATTACGTATTTATACATTGAGTCCAAAACCATTGATTTATCACTGCACTTTAAGAATTTGCCTTTTAGATCCTATAAGAAGTAAAAAGTCAATTACAAGTCAAAAATACAATAATACTGGTCTTTATATTTACCCATGTCATTCTCTTCACCGGAGATCTCTAGCTCTTCATGTGGCTTCGGTCAATTTTCTAGTGTCCTTTCCTTTCAACCTGCAGAGCTCTATTTAGCATTTCTTGTAGGGTTGGTCCTAGTGGTGGTGAAGTCCCTTAGCTTTTGTTTATCTGGGAATGTCTTAAATCCTCCTTCATTTTTGAAAGACAGTTTTGCTGGATAAAGAATTTTGGTTGCAGTTTTTTTTTTGTTTTTTTTTTTTTTAATTCAGCATTTTAAATATGTCCTCTCACTGCTTTCTTGCCTCCGGGATTTCTGATGAGAAATCAGCACTTAATCTTATTGCAGTTCCCTTGTATGTAAAATGTTGCTTCTCTCTTGTGGCTTTCAGAAGTCTCTCTTTATCTTTGGCATTCCACAGTTTGATTATAACATGGCAGAGTGGGTGTCTATTCAGGTTTATCCTGTTTGGAGTTCGTTGAGTATCTTGGATGTGTATATTCATGTCTTTCATTAAATTTGGGAAGTTTTCAGCCACTGTTTATTGGAATATTCTCTCTGCCCCTTTCTCTCTTTCTTCTCCTTCTGGGACTCCAACAATGCATATTTTGGTACACTTGATGGTATCCCATAGGTTGCTCAGGATCTGCTTGCTTTTCTTTATTCTTTCCTCTTTCTGCTCCTCTACCTGACAAAAAAATCATTTGCCATTTTTCAATTTTCTATAAGTTGTCATCTAATTTTATAAAATCTTGGGTCTAATCAGGTAAATAATGAGTCATACAGTTACCTTCCCCTAAAATATCAGCTGACCTGTAGGCGTGCTTGTAGACAGTGTTCTAGTATGACATTGAAAGGGTGCATAATCTTTCTGTGTTCCAAGTGTTGGAACTTTTTTTTTAAGTAAATTGAATTGTGAAATACTTTATAACATAACAGCAACAGCAATCACATGACTAAGATTTACTGCTGTTTTTTTTCCAGGCACTCTATCGAGCACTTTAAATCCGCTGTTTTACTTCTTCCTCACTGCAGTGCTAAGAGATGGGTGTATAATACTTATCTCCATTTTTCTGATGAAAAAATTAAAGCTCAGACAAATTAAGTACATTTCCCAAGGTCATGTATCCAGTAAGAGGTGTGGCCAGAATTTGAACTTGTGGTTTGTTGTTCCTAAAGCCTTTGTATTTCACATAGAGGGTGTTGTGGATTGAATCATGTCCCCCACAAAGACATGTTCAAGTCCTAACTCCCATCCTGTGGATATGAACTCATTTGTAAATAGGATTTTCGAAGATCTTATTAAGGTGAGGCCAAGCTGAATCACACTGGGTCTTAATCCAATAGGACTAGAGTCCCTATAAGCAGTAGGAGTGAGGAGGAGACAGAAAGAGAGATAGCCATGTGATGGAGAATTGCCAGCAAGCCCCCACTAGAATGCTACCAACTTTGGAGAAAGCATGGCCTGCTGGTACCTCGATTTTGGACTTCTAAACTCCAAAGCTGTGAGACAATAAAATTCTTGTTGTTTAAGCCAACCAATTTATGAAATTTGTTGTAGCAGCCCTGGCAAACTAAGACAGAGCATTTCTAAAATGTCTTTGCATCCACATTTGTGTTATATATGTGTTTCTGGTGAATTGATTGAAAATTCAACCAATGCAATAAAAAAAAAGGAAATTAATAAATAATTTTGAAAAGTCCTTCCCTTTGTGCTTCTGTATAATTTCTCCCTCCCTATAGAAGTTTCTTCCTTTTACCCAGAATCTTCCTCTCCCTGCTTATGTAAAAGTGCATGAAGTCACATAAGGATTGCATCACTCCAAAATACTGGGCAAGTTGGGACCAAGTATAGACATGAATAGGGGATAAGGAGGAGGTGGGGGTTGGCAGGAGAACAGCTCAGAAAAAAGAATGTCTCAAACATGTCTGACAGTGATAATTTTCTTGATTTAAACAATGAATGATCTTTGTGTATTTCCATATGCATGAGTACATTCAGCAAGAATTGTCCAACACCTGGCATGTGTAACATAGCTAAAAACAAAGCCATGAGAATCCAGAGTCCATCTGTGATCATGTGTTGGAGAAGGGTTGAAATTAGTAATCAAACAATTCTGTCTAGATATCATTTCCCAAAACTCCTGTACTTATAGGTTTCTTTCCATTTACGTAGCTTGAGTATATGCAGGTGTTCTGCACAACCTGAATTGCCACTGTTGTCAAATTCAACCTCTCTTCAGGAACATCTTAATCACAAGCCGGATGAACCATCTGATCTTTCCGTTTCGTGGCACACATCACAGGAACGCCTGGGTTATGTCCCAGCAGACGGCTCAGACATATGACAGTCAAGGCCATTATGAACCGTTTGTCCTTTATCTGGAGAATCACAGAATGTGTCTCCATTTGGGAGAAAACTTGATATACTGGCTTCAGTGAGGGGTAGGGAGGAATAAAGGATCAAGAGGCTAAGGAGGTAAGAGATGGCAGCAGTCTCAGAAGCTCCTGCAGCAACCTGAGCAGGTGACTTTGTGGGCCATGAGATCTCTCTCACAACCACTCCACTCTGCTTTGTGGGGTGAAAGCAGCCATACACAATACATAAGCGAATGGGCATGGCTGTGCTCTAATACAACTTCATTGACAAAAAGAGGTGGCCAGTTGGATTTGGCACATGGGCTGTAGTCTGCCTACCAGTGAATCAAAGGAATAGGCATTCAGACCTGACTCTTACTTCAGGCCTGGACTTTATAACTGTGGATATCATAATCTGAACCTCAGAACTTCTTGCCTTCTCAACAAATCACAGAAAGTGGGTGCTTTTGAAGCCTCTTTTTATGGCACGGGGAATTTGCACAAACCAAACACACCCATGTAACCAGCATCCAGATTAAAAAAAAGTTAAAAAGACCATCACCAGCCCCCAAGAAGTGCCTTCCTGGCCCCTTATGGTCACTACCCACCACCAAAGAAAACCCCTCTCCTGATGTCTAACAGCCTTAGTCAGTTTTGCCTGTTTCTTAGTTTATATCAATGGAATTATTCTGTATGAGCTCTATTTTGTCTGGCTTCCTCTGCTCAGCATATGTCTGTGAGTCACATCCCAGTTGCTGTGTGTAGTTACAGTTCATTCAATTCTGTTGCTGTGTAGTCTTCCATTGTGTGAAAAAACCAAGTGTATTCATCCATTCTATTGTGTTGGGCATTTCGATAGTTTCCAGTTTTTGCTGTTATCAATAGTGCTGTTCTGAAAACTCTAGTGCTTGTGTTCCACTGAAAATATGTACATATACCTGTTAGGTCTATGTCTAGGAGTGGAGTGGAATTGCTGGGTCAACTTTAGTAGATATCCACAATCTGTTTTCCAAAGTAGTGTACCAGAGCAGTGTACCCACTTATATTCCCACCACAGTGTGTGAGAGTTCCGGTTTCTCCACATCTTTGCCAAGTGGTATTTTCCATCTTTCACACTGCAGCCATTCTGGCAGGTGTGAAGTGGCTTCTCATTGTGGTTTTATTTGCATTTCCCTGAGAGTTAATGAAGTTGAGTACCTTTCCTATGCTATTGGCCAATTGGATATCCGTGTGTGTGTGTGTGTGTGTGTGTGTGTGTGTGTGTGTGTGTGTGTGTGTGTGTAGTGTCTCTTCAAATCCATTGCCCATTTTTTTGTTGTGTTTCCTGCCCTTTTCTTGCTGATTTAGATTTGTTTTTTCTGGATTCTAGCTGTATGGCTGTGTAACAGAATACTCCAAAACTTAGTGGCTCAAAACAACAAGATACATTTATTATCTCTTGCAGTTCCTGTGGATCAGGAATTCATGAGCAGTTAACCAGGGCTGGTTCTGGCTCAAAATCTCTCACAAGGGTGCAGTCAGATGGCAGCAGAGCTGCCGGCATCTGAAGACTTGACTGAGGCTGGAAAATCCAATTCCAAGATGGCTCACTCCCATTGCTTGTAAATTGGTGCTGGCTGTTGGCAGGAGGCCTCAGTTCCTTTTCTTGTGGTCCTTTCCACGGGGCTGCTTGAATATCCTCACCATGTGATGGTTGGTTCCCTAAGAGTGAGTGATTCAAGAGAGCAAAGCAGCAGGTGCAGTGCCCCTCACGTCCTAGCCTGGGCAGTCACACACCCTCACCTTCACTGTATTTTATTGCTCAGAGAGACCAGCCCTGATATGGGAAGGGACTGACTACACAGGGGTGTGAATACCAGGAGCTGAGGATCATTGGGGACCATCTTGGAGGCTGGCTACCACACCAGTCCTTTGTCATATCAAGTCGTTTTGGAAAAGGAAAAAGAAAGGACGAGGAAGAGCCCCTTTGGGCTCACCTTTTCATCAATTTTATGTGGTTCAACTTAGTACTGTTTACCAATTTACCAATTCCCAGGCACTTTGCTAAAATGCCCTCCCTTCTCATCTGACCAATTACTTAAACATTCTTCAAGGCTCAATTCAAGCCCCCAGAGCATCACTCCCTCTGTAGCTACATGTTTATGTGGTTAGACATGCAGGGTGAGATGAGACAATGCCTGCCATCTGATAGGGTTTTCAGGATCCACAGAAGTTGCTGGTCTCCTCTAATATTCTGTTCTGTTGACTAAATCATGCCTGAAATCCTTCCTTAGTGCTTTTATAATTAAGATTTTAATCCTCACTTGAAACAAGCATTCTTGGTAGGGCGTAATATGATTTTTCTATGAGTCGTTTACCCTTTAATATAGAAGGGTCAGCTAAGAGAGAGTTTTCAGGCTAGGGAGAAATACCAGGCACCTGAGCCGATAAAGAGATAAGTAATTTCTTAGCTGAAAAAGGGGAAGCGAGCAGGAGGGTTCGGACTAGGGTGAGGCAAGAGAGGTGCCTTTGGAGCAGAATTGAAGGAAGCCCTCACTCGCAGGGTCATGCAAATATCAGATCAGCACCTGAGAGCTGGCATTGCCTTAAATTTTGTGCGTAGGAACCCCAGGCAGCACACAGCACTTGTGTCCATTTACTTTGGCTCCATTGACTCATGTTCACAATAGTGATAACATTTCAACAATAACAACTTTAGGTTAAATCATATGCAATTACCATCTTTTCAGCAATTTTATGTGGTTCAACTTAGTACTGTTTACTAATTTACCAATTCCCAGGCACTTTGCTCACATAATTATGAATCCTTACAACAACCTCTGCAAAATAGGCAAATCTAAGGAAAATGAGACTTATCAAAGCTACAAAACTTAGTCAAGTCCATAATTCCAAAATAGGTTGGCTTAAGTCCCAAATCTGTATTCTTTCCTCCTCACCATGCTGTTTATTTCTAGAGGAAGATAGGAATTAACAGCTATGGGTAGTGTAATATGAGGCCCTCTGAGCAGAGGTTTACCCTATTAATATGTTTTGCAAACATATCAATGCTACCTTATAAGTGAAGCATAGGCATTTACATGTTTTCAGAAGACAGCACGGGCAGAAGTAGTTAATAAAACATCTTCATGAATGACCAACTGCGGGTAAAGCAAGCTTATAGGTGGGGCAGGATGGATCTATGTATTTCTTTTGTCCATGGAGAGCTGCAAAATCTTTCAAAAGAAAATGCTGTTTCAAGGCCAGTGGGGCATTCTAGTTTTTGTCCATTTTCTGTGAAAAGGAAGGGTGATTTTGATTTTTTAAATGTTTTTGTAGATGATAAAGTGATTATATTGATAAGCAAGGACTTCGTGACATTCTGTTTTGAGCCTCAAGAGTCACTGCAAGTTTTAGCCTACAAGAAGAGAAATGCCATTTTTCAGTGGAATTGCATCCTTTACTTTTCAGAATGAACCATGAGAAATTGTAGATCAAATGGCCAAATCTTGGCAGTTCCATATGGTACAACCTAATGTATAATCAAGAACAGGATTGGCAAATTTTCTCAGTAAAGGACCAGTAAGGAAATATTTTAAGTTTTGTGGGCCATATGGTCTCGGTGGCAACTACCCCACTCTGCTGTTAGTACCATGAAAGAGACATAGACAAAACGTAAACAAATGGGTGTGGCTGTGTTCCAATAAAACTTTATTTACCAAAGCAAGCAGTGGGCTGGATTTGGCATATAGGCCATAGTTTGTCAGCCTCTAATCTAGAGGCAGTACCCAAGTGTAATGTCTTTATTTGCCTTTTAATGTTTTGAAAATTTTTTGTTTGTTTCTTGTTTTGCGGTTTTGCTGTTGTTCATTTTTTTAAACAATTTTCTTATGCTAAAATGATGAGAATTTAAAAAGCCTAGATGGTGCAAAGCTTCTTTGAAGGGCAAAGAAATGGTTTGGCCACAATGCGCACAATGGCACAATGCGCCAGCTGTTTCCACTCGGCATCACAAGATGGAAGAGCCATCCGGTCTCATAACAAGGTCCAAGCTTCAATTTGGTGTTTCAAAAATAGAACTTGTTGCTGGAACATTTCTATCTCTAAGCATTTGGAGGGGATGCTAAATAAATATAAGCCAAATGTGTCCTATGTCCAATGATATTGTTAGGCAATACATGGGGACCTTTAATTTCTGTATCTAAATATTCAATCTTGTATGTATATGGGAAATGAATGCTGAAAGAATAAATGAATGAATAATATGGCTATATCTGAATGTTCTAGAATATACCAACATGTGTATATTGATTCCCATTGGCATTGTGAACACTGTCACATACTTGGATTCCAGGTCTGGTTCTGCTATTGAACCTTGGGTAAATTGTTTGGTCTGCCTCACCGTTCGGTTCCTCCCTCTTCTGTAAAATAAAGAGGTTGCATGAGATCAGACAGTTGCAAACTCAGGTACCTCCAGGGACCAAGCACAATGTAAGTCCACAGGTGTTAATCTGATTGTACTATAACCTGCCCCCTCATGCTCCCTTTTAGAACAATGTAGAGGATAAACAAAACAACTTGCAAAGGTCATCTTTGGCCCATGGGTTGTCAATCTGTGACCCCATGGACTATAGTAGGGTTTCTCTACTGCAGCACTATTGACATTTTGGGCTGGATAATTCATTATTACGGGGGTTGTCCTGAGCATTGTAGGATGTTTGGCAGCATCCCTGGCCTCTACTCACTAGATGTCAATAGCAACCACTCCCCACTAAGTCATGGCAATCAAAGATGTCTTCAAACATTGATGAGTGTCCCATGGGAGGCACAATTGCCTGAGGGTTGAAAACCACCGGACTAAAGGAACTTGAGGTTACTATGTGTTTTAGTTTCCTGGCTGCAAAAACAAATACCGTGCAACCAGTTGGCTTAGACAATGGGAATTTATTGGCTCACAATGTTGAGGCTAGGAGAGGTCCAAAATCAAGGCATCATCAAGGCAATGCTTTCTCCCAGAAGACTGGCATTCTGGGGCTGGTGATCCTTGGTACTTGGCTTTTCTGCCATGTGGCAATGCACGTGGTGGCCTCTCTTTTGTTTTCTCGGTTCCATTGACTTCCAGCTTCTGGCTGCTCCTTGTGTCTTTCTCCTCTGAGGCCTTCTTTATAAGGCTTCCAGTAATAGGATTAAGGCCCATCCTGATTCAGTTGGACCCCACCTTAAGTGAAGTAACCTCATCAAAAGGTCCTATTTACAAGGGTTCAAACTCACAGGAATGGATTAAGTTTAAGAACATTTTTTGGGGGGTACATAGTTCCAAGCCATCACACTGTGCAAACTTGGGATTTGAAACATTGGCTACATCAGTGCTACTCAAAATGTGGTCTGTGGACCAGTAGCATCAGCATTAATTGGGAGCTTGTTAGAAATGCCAGTTCATGGGCATCACTGTAGACCTACTGAATCAAACTCTGTGGGGAATTGGTGTTTTAATGAGCCCCCCAGTGACTCTGATGCTTACTGAAGTCTTGGGAGCACTGGGATAGATTCTTAGGGGGGCAGTTCAAGCTTGTCTAACCTCCTGAGTGGAGGTGAGGATAAATGATCAGGATTCTAACTGATGGGGTGGAGTTCAAAATGCTGGAGAAAGATGAGAAACAGCAGAAGCTGCCCTATAAAGTGTATGTTGTCATCCATGCTTTAGTCAAGAAATAGGGCTTCATTTGTAAAGTGCTGGATTTTTCATCAATGGGGGGCGCAGGAAAGGAGTAGAGATCTAGATTTTAATGGCATTTGATGAATGGTCTTTAAGGATTAAAAATAACAGATTTCTTAAGATGAACTTTATTAGTCGTCTACCTCTATATAGGGTCCAGACTCTCTTAGTATATTTAGACCATATATTTATAGTAAGTAGACCTCAATCACAGTGGCTTCCTGCTCCAAAATAACTCTACCCCCACCCTGAGAATGACTCTTCTACCTCCTCTGCTAATGATAACAGAAAAATGCTTTATCTTTACTTCCTACTCACTCTCTCCAACAGAATATGCTTCCACCTCCCCTTACCCAATGAGGGGTGAGCACATGACCTCAGCCAGACCTATAAGAATCCCCCTGTGATTTTTCAAACTAGATCTAGTAAGCTGGCTTGAGAGAATGATTCCCACGCATAAAAATAAGCAAAGTGAGAAGCAGGGAAAGCTGATGGCATTTAAGCTGGTTCCAGTTGCTCCTACATCATTCTTGAGATTAGCATATGTGTGCCAATAAATGCCTCCTCTTTTTGGCTTAGATTATTTGAACCAGCTTTCTGTCACTTGCAACCACAAAGTCCTGACTAATACAGTTCAGCAGTAGTAATCTGACAAATATGATAACCTGGCATCTACCAAGTATTGTGACCTGGATTTACAGTTGTCAAATACATTATAGTAATCCTAATCCACTCACTTTTCTTTTGATTGACAGACCTTCTTTTGCAGATTATCATTTTAACTTAATTATGATTTGATTATGGGAAAGATTTTGCCTGTATTCTCATGCTCATTGACTTAGAAAATAATTTTCATATTGTTTAGATTTTTTGTTTGTTTGTTTTTAAAGAACTGAACCCCACCAAATAACCTATGGGAGGGTTATTTGTGTGTGTTTGTTTAATAAATAGCCCCATAAGTGAAGTTTATGTTATTTTTCTTAAAAATAATATATATGGTAAAAAACTAAATAAAGGTAATAAGTGTTCATTGAAGGAAATTTGGCAAACCCAGAAAGGAAAAAGAAAATTAAACTGGCCTATAATACTACTCTTCAAAGACAACCATGTCTAACATTTTTTTGTTCCTTCAGTTGTTTTTTTTCCTCCACATAAAAGTCCAATGTACTTTAGCTCTGGAAATCATCAAACACACCAGGAATATCTATTAGGTGTCCTGGGCTCTTTACAAAATAACCTAACCATATCTGTTCTCTGGTCTCTAGATGTTTAAAGTCTAAACCAGAAATCAGCAAAATTTTTTGATCAAAGGCCAGGTAGGAAATACTTTTGGCTTGGTGTGCCAAATGGCTTTTGTCACAATGACTCATTTCTTTTCTACTGTCATGGGAACTCAGCCATAGACAGTATATAAATGAATGGGCATGGCTGCGTTGCAATAAAACTTTATTTGCAAAAACACACGTGCAGGCTGTTGTTGTCAACTCCTAATTCAACAAAACCAGCAGGTCAGCATTTTGATGCCAACCAATAAAGAAATCTCTTACATTAAACTACCATTGTTTTACTTCATAAAGGCTGAAGAGGATTGCAATATTATCCCATAGAACCACCAAGAAAGGAAAAGAGGAACAACCATGATTTGTAATAAAATCTATTCCTCAAATGTCCTCACATCCTCAGAAGCACATATATGTGATAGCAAATGATTCCAGGACAATAAGCCAAGCAGGATTGTCTTGATACTCAAATGTATAGCTAGAATAACTAGAACTTGACTTCTACATCTATTATCCAACCCAGTGGAACTCATTGTTACTTGTCTATGAGACAAAGCCTCACTTTATTAACATAAATTTTTTTCTGCGAAAGCTACGAAAGTAGAATGTCACTGAGGCTTGATGTGGATGAAACTTGCTGAAGTGACCTTGGCCTTTCACAGTGGTCCCCTACTTCCCCTGGTTCTAGGGTGGTGGAGGCACATGAGAATGATTCTGGGCTGGGTCAATTCTAGAGTTCCCTGGAGGTCTCGATGCTCTTCTGAAATGGGTCAGGAGAAGAGTGCTAGCAAACCCCTCTTTGCACGCTGCTGGAATCCTCCTGGCTTCCCAGCAAGTACTGGGGAAGGGGCAGGTTGTCACTGCATTTTTTTCCAAAGGTATAGAGATGGTCCCTACACAACCTGACTTGTTGGTGAGCTTTCCTATACCCTGACTGGGCTGATTCATGGTATATGTTGTGGCCAAGACACCCTAAGTGCTAACTCAAAAAGAAAAGGTTGATAATTACTCCCCAGGGACAGCGGACACTTGCCTAGGAAATCAGTCTGTGGAGCCTGTGAGCACACTTCAGGAGTGAAAGCTAGAGGAAAGCTAAAAGCTGAGGCTTTGGGGAAAGGCACCCAGGAGAAGGTCTAGAACAAGAACCAGATATGGAGAAACTAGAACAGAGCTTGGATCTAGCTCACAAATGGGAGGAATGCTCAGGTTGCTTGTAGGAAACAAAGTTAGGACTGGAGTTTAGAAGATCAGGATTTGGGGTTTAGGAATGGGCAGGAAAAAATCCAAATTGTCTATGCCTTTGCCCTGAAGCTTATCCCAGCAGAGGCCAAACACCCCCAAGGTGAGGGTAGCAGTGTAGTCCTCAAAACTTCAATGTACACAAGAACCACCTGAGGGGTGTGTTTAAAATGCAGATTACTAGACCCCTCCAGGGATTCAGATGCAGTTTAAAGCTCCAGCAGGGTGTTCCGGTTTGCTAATGCTCCCGTTCTGCAAAACACCAGAAATGGATTGTCTTTTATAAAGGGGATTTATTTGGTTACAAAATTACAGTCTGAAGGCCATAAAGTGTCCAAGGTAACGCATCGACTATCAGGTACCTTCACCGAAGGAAGGCCAATGGCGCCGGGAAAACCTCTGTTAGCTGGGAAGGCACATGGCTGGCATCTGTTTGCTCCCAGGTTGCGTTTCAAAATGGCGTTCTCCAAAATGTCTGCATCAGCTTCCAACAGCCATCTTCAAAATGTCTGTCCCAGCTGCAGCACTTCCTTCTGTCTGTGAACACTTTTATATGGCTCCAGTGATTCAATTAAGACCCACTCTGAGTGGGTGGGGTAACACCTCCATGGAAATTATCCAATCAAAGGTCTTGCCCACAGTTGATTGAGTCACATCTCCATGAAAGCACTCAATTAAAGGATTTCAACCTAATCAACACTAATATAATGGCTGCCTCCACAAGACTGAATCAAAGAACATGGCATTTGAAGGGACATAATACACCCAAACCAGCACATAGGGCTTGGGGAGATTTACATTTTTAAAAAGCACTCCAGGCGATTCTGATTCTCTTGTCCTTGAACTGCACTTTTAGAAAGATCAGGCATAAAAACATAAAATTTTGCCTTCCCTGCTGTCATGCCTATAGCTGCCATAGTGCTGACTAGGCCACCATGCTGAATTTTGTCATTTGTTAATATTTTTAATCTTAAAAGCAACCTTGCAACTATTATGTGCTTTAAGGGTCCTTCCAACAATGTTCTGTGGTAGGAATTTTTATATTCACTTTACAGGCAAAGAAACTGAGGCTCACAACTCTTCACATATTGTAATAAATGACCAAGTACAGTGCACTAAGATTTATATCCAGATCTTCTGAGCCCAAGTTCAGTGCTTTGCCATAATATATGAGATGTTTGTGCAGAAAATGAAAAGTTACTGAATCTAGAAATCCCTACAAGAGTCTCCTGGGTCTTTAAGGACCAGAATGACCCAGGACTAGATCAGAATCAGACTCTGCCTTGTATAGGGAAAGTATGCAATATGATGGTACAGAAGCACAGGGACCCCCTCAGGGATGAAATCTTTAAAGGTAGGATCAGTGTGGTTTGAGAAGAGAGTAAAAAGGGAATGAAGGTACAACTGAAAAGACTGATGTTTGCACAACTGCTGATCCAGTTCACAGAGTCTAGGGTCAGAAAAACCAGGCTCAGCAAAATTGACACAGACCGAGAAGATCCAAGAAGGACCTGCAGTCAGTCAAGGTCAGCTTCAAGCAAACTAATGAGATAGGGTTTTCTTGCCACTCAAGACCACTTAAGCCTGGGTCCTTCAAGTCCATGGAGGAAGCTTTGGAGTCAGTGGAGGAAATTAGAGCCTCATCCTCTGGGTAGACTTACAATAGAATCAGCCATCTCCAATGGCCCTCTTTTTAGTTTGTTCTCAGGATTGAAGGGAGAGAGAGACCTCAATCTTATATATAGCTCCTCCCTCAGTTACGTTCAGGAGCAGACAGCAGTCCTGGCAACTAAGATTCCCATAGCCACACACCTTAAAGCTAGTTCAGTCTAAAGCCTCACTACTCAAAGTGTGGTCCGTGGCTCTCATCAGCATCAGCATCATGTGAGAAATGCAGAATCTCAGGCCCCACCTTAGACCTACTGGATCAGAATCTGCATTTTAACAAGACTCCCAGATGATTGGTTTATGTATATTGAATTTGAGACTCTAAAGCAGACACCCTGGTTCCTAATTTGTACTCAAAATGACACATTGGCTGGAACCTGTTAGAATTACATAAGAACATCAGGAATAAAAGGTGCATTTCCATAAATCTTTCTTAATTCTTTTCCTGATCAAGCTAGGATAGTTACTTCACTAGAAAGTAAAGATACACAACAGGCTTAGAAAAAAAGCTATTTACTTCTAATAACTCTTTTCATTAATGTATTAATTATTAATTTGTACCCCACCCTCTCCCAAAACAATTTGAAACAGTTAAAAATTATACGACTATCTGCAGCAGATTATATTTTCCAAAAAACAGCCACATCCATCAACAGATGCATGGATAAAACAAATGTGGTATATATGTACAATGGAATATGATTCAGCCACAAAAGGGAATGACATTCTGATGCATGCTGCAACATGGATGAATCTTAAAGACATCATATTCAGTGGAATAAGCCAAATACAAGGATGAATATTGTACAATTCCACTTATATGAAACACCTAGAATAAGCAATTTCATAGACAAAGAAAATAGATTAGAAGTTTCCAGGGGGCGGGGGAGGGGGTATGGATAGGGGAAGATATTGCTCAGTGGGTACAGAGTTTCTATTATGGAGTGATGAAGACACTTCTGTAATGGATGGTGGTGAAGGTAGCACAATATTGTGAATGTAATTAATATGCTGAATTGTACACATCAAAGTGGTTAGGTTAAAATGGGAAATTTTGTGTTTTATATGTGTAACCACAATAAAAATTGTTTTAATAAAAAACATCCACAGAAACATTTCTCATCCCATATGCTCTTCCAGAAACTTGCCATTCCCTAATTAAAAGATGGAGGTTCTTTGCCTTCCCCCTTGAAACTGGAAAGCACTATGTGGCCACCCTGAGGAGTAGAAAGTGGCAGAAGCAATGCTGCCTGACTTCCAAGGCAAGGTCATAAAAAGCGATACAGCTTGCGCCAGGCTGGCTCTGTCAAGGGATGCTCACACTTAGTACCCAGCTACCATGTTGTGAGGAAGTCCAAGCCATATGGAGAGGTGTTGTGTAGGTGTTCCCCCATAGCCCCAGTTGTTTTTGTCTTCCCATCTAACAGTCAGCAGTAACTTCCCCATATGTAAGTGAGTGAGCCCCAGCTGATGCCAAGTGGAACAGAGATGAGCTGTCCTGCCAAGTCCGGCCCAAATTACATATTTGTGAGCAAAATAAATGTGGATGGAAGTTCTTTTAAGCCACTAAGTTTTCAGATGGCTTGGTACACAGCACTAGATAACTGAAACACTACCATGTACTCATACTGTAGTTATGAGAATCAGGAGAAAGGAAAATAAGATTAGTAAAATAATAAACCTAGCAGTAAGAAGAATTTGGAGTAACCAAATGTTTATTTGATTCTGAAATATGACAGATTTGTGTTGTAGTATTGGTGGTGGGTGGTTTTTGCCTAGGTTTTCTGGTAAAAAAGGAGTATAGTTTAAGGCAGTGCTTCTCAAACTTTAATGTGCACACAAATCACATGGAGGTCTTGTTAAAATGCAGATTCTAATTCAATAGGCTGGGATGGGTTCCAAGAATGTCTAGTTCTAAGGAACTCTCGGTGATGCCAATACTGCCGTTTCTGGAATTACACTTTGAAAAGCAAGTATGTGAGGCATCTGTGGTAGTTTCTTAGCTGCTAAAACAAATACCTGGCTTAACAACAGGAATTTATTGGCTCACAGTTTCAGAGACTAGAAGGCTTGCTTCCTCCCAGGGTCAGTATTTTCTGGCCAGCTGGCAATCTTTGGGGTTCCTTGGCTTTTCTGTCACATGGCAAGTCACATGTAGCATCTTCTCCTTTCTCTTCCAGGTTCTGTTGACTTCAAGCTTCTGGTTACTCCTCCTGGGCTCTCTTTCTGTATCCAATATCTTTTGCTTATAAGGAGTTCAGCCATATTGGATTAAGGCTTACCCTCCTTCACACCTTAACTAATAACTAATAACATCTTCAAAGGTCCTATTTATAAATGGATTCATCACTGCAGGACCAGAGGTTGGGACTTGAATATGCCTTTGTGGGGAGGATGATTCAATCCCCAATAATGTCTTTGCAACTTTTCTGCAATACATAAAAATGAGTTTTATAAAGCTGTTTCTCATAAGAGTCCTTCACTGTAGAAAAAACACATAAGGCAGAAGGAAATCACTAAGTGATTCTGTGCAGGGCCCAGTCAATGAGGATAAGGCATAAAACTTGTTGATGGATTGGCTTGGTCCAAGGGTAAATTTTAGAAAATCTAATGATGCACTTCATTACTTTTAAGCAATCACCCAAAAATATTATTTCTATAAATGTGCTTTTGATAAGGTTTGTAGAGGACATTATTCAAGGTTATTACTCCTGGTGTGAATAGAGTGCTAGACATTTACTATTGCCAATTAAAAGGAGAACCTAAGATGGCAGCTAGGAGAGACAGGGCAAAAAAACACCTCTGTGAAAAATACTAGATAAAAGCCAGAAAGTGACCCAGAACACCAGTTCCAGCAATGCACCAGCTGGACAATGTCTGCTAAATCCACAGGGACCGTGCACTTGGTGAAACTGGAAGCCTGCATTCTGAAATGAGTGAGTAAGCTTGCTGAATATCCGGCAGCCACACTGCAGTGTGGGGAAACTGTGGATTGGCATTTGGAGGCAGACTAGTCCTTTTTTAAAAAACCCAAAAGTGGCTGCAGACATGGCAGCAAGAACCGCACAATGAAGCGTGGCAGGAATGGGCTGTGCGAACGCCTCAATATCTGGCATGGAAGATAGCCTTTCACACACCCACTGCTAATTTGTCTCAGAGCGAGGCAGGCAGAGGTGAGCCAAAAGGGGAAAATAACCGTGCCCCTTGTAGCCATCTCCCCAGCGGGCTGGGAACGCTCCTGCCCGGTGCAGGCGCCACAGCCCAGAGCTGTGCCAAGAAACCCAGTGTGACAGGAAGTGTTTCCAGCAACACACGCACACGCCATAATATTGGGCGTGGACAATAGCCTTTCGTGCACCCACAGCTAACTGTCCTGGAGCTGGGAAGGTGGAGCTATGCGAAAAGGGGGAAATTAACACGCCCCATTCAGCCATCCTTACAGCAGGCTGGGAACACAACTACACGGCCCGGCAGCCCAGAACTTCCCTTGAGGAACAGCATGCACTTGTGATGTAGCACAGCCTTCCCTTGGCAGAGGCCCTAGAAGGGCACAGCTTGTAAGAGGGACCCACTCAGAAATCCCAGGGACCATACGCCAATACCAAGGACTTGTGGGTCAGCAGCAGAGACAATCTGTGGCGAGACTGAAATGAAGGTTTAGACTCTTGCAACAGCCTTAAATCTCTAGTAACACCTGGGAGGTTTGATTATTAAAGCTGCCCTGCCTCCCTAACCGCTCAGACACATGCCCCACATTCAGGACGGACAGTACCAACAACACACCCAAACTTGGTGCACCAATTGAACCCCACAAGAATCAGACCCCCATACACCACAAAGACAAAGTTGGGGAGAACTGATTTGAGGGGAATAGGTGACTTGCGGACACCATCTGCTGGTTAGTTAGAGAAAGTGTACACCACCAAGCTGTAGAGCTGACAAATTAGAGATTAGTCTTTGAATAATTCTACATATCCTAAAAGAATCCTATCAAGTAAAGCAAATGTCAAGAGGCCAAAAACAACAGAAAATTTTATTGCCAATTAAGGGAAGATCTAAATGTTTCAGCCATCAAAGAGATGGGGTAGAGTTAAGGTCAATTTAGGAAATTTAAACTGCCAATTGAAAACAGGCTTTTTGATGAAGGTACACGCAGCCATCACATGGGGAAGGTAAATCAAGAGCATGTCCATTGAGAGGGTCAATATCTCCCTCAGAAAATAGTTCTCAACTATTCCAATATACAAATAAATAAATGGATGGCCAAAACCTCACATATGGGCCATTTGACTTTCAGACAAACTCTACCTGGTAAGTGTTATCAGAGTGCTCTGTTAGGGGGCATTTTGTACTGAGCTTGACCTTTAAAGTTAGAAAAATGTAGGTTCTGAATAAGAAGTCAGTGTAACTTGGCCCTTAATCAGTTTCCATCCCTAGAAGCAAAGAGTGAGAAATGACCAAAGGAAGCTGCAAACAACGGAATGTTCTTCACACATTTTTCTGCAAGTTTTAAGGGCTGTAACAATTGCCTGCCTGTTCCTCATGGAGAATACTGAACTGAGAAACCCAGGCCTCCAATTCAAAGGGGAAAGTAGGTAAAGATGAAAAAGTATTACCCAATGCATGTGGTTGGATCCATAATTTGGGGAGAAGAGAGAATTTCACTTTATAAAAATGGAGAAAGATCATGATCTGGGTCCAACTAGATGACAGCATACCCAAAAAATAAAGTAGGGAAGGAAATGATGGATAGATAGGTAGGTAGGTATGTAGGCGGATAGGTAGAGATAGATAAATAAGTTGGTAGGCAGATAGATAGGTAGATAGGTAGATAGATAGATAGATATAAGTGGATGGATAGATGGATGGATGGATGGATGGGTGGATAACAGGCAGGCAAGAAGGATCAAAGTACCTGGTAGCAGAAACATATTCACCTGGTTCCTTTCCTTATCTAGTGCTTTTTAATCAACTGTGATATATGAATAAATTATCAGATAGGTATCTGGATCCATGAAGTCAGAGGAGTTTTCCTTACATTTTAAAGGTGAGAAAAGGGAAAACAGGATTCCCACATGACAAACAGCATCTAGGCTTTCGTTCTCTACAGCCAGGAATTTTCCCTAATTCTTGGCTCTGATAACCAGGTCCAATCTGCCTCCAAGTATTTTTTATACCTGAGTTTTTTGGAAGTGATAAAGAGGTTTATAGTAGGATTTACATTTTATAAGATTTCAGTCAGCCTTGTCTAACTTCTGTATCACATCTCATTTAACAAACCGATCTAAGGATTTTTTTTTTTTGAAATAAATTCAAAGTTATAGGAACAGTTGCAAAAACAATACTAACCCCATACACAGAATTCCATCATACCCTGACCCCCCTCCCCCGATAGCCCAATCCACCAACTTTAACATCCTGTCACATCGCTATTTCTTTCCCTCCCTATCTATCATCCATCATCTATTGCTCTGTCTTCTGAACATATGAGAGCTAGCTGCACACACACTTGAACAAACACTATAATTCACACATACACTTCCCATGAACAAGAACATTCTTTTATGCAATCCCATTAAGCGCAGCTAAGAAGTACAAGAGATTCAACAATGATACAAAGCTTACATTCTATATTTCCTTTTCCTTATGTCTCAGCTGTGTCCCTTTGAGCCTCCTGTCCTCCATCCTCCAATCCCATCCAGGTTCATCCTTGGCATTCAATTGTCATCTATTTAGACTGTCTGTTTTTTTTTTTTTTCAATTGTGGAAACATATATACAGCCTAAATCTTCCCATTCCACCCCCTCCCTAGCCTTCCGTTAGTGGGATTAATCACATTTAGAATGTTGTAATGCTCTTTCCCACCATCCATTACTAGAAATTTCCCTTCACCTCAAACAGCAACCCTACACTCACTCATTTCTTAACTCCCCATTGCCCCTTCCCCCATTTCTCTTAATCCATACTCTACTTTTCATCTCTATGGTTATATTCTCTGATAATTTCTTTGTGTTTACTGTGGGGCTTAAAATTAACCTCTTAAATCCATAGCAATCTTGTTTTTCTTTGATACCAACTTCATTTCAATAGGACACATAAACTATGTTCCTATACTCTTCCATTCCCCGACCTTTATATAATTGTCTAAAATTACATATTTTACATTGAGTTCAAAACCACTGATTTGTCCTTAGAGTTTGTGTATTTTATATCATGTAGGAAATAAATAGTGGAGTTACAGTTCAAAAATTATTGACTTCTATTTGTATTCCATTGTGGTTGGAGAATGTGCTTTGAGTATATTCAATTTTTTTTTTTTTTAATTTCTTGAGGCCTGTTTTATGTCCCAGCATATGGTCCCTTCTGGAGAAAGATCCGTGACCACTAGAGAAAAATGAGTGTCCTGGTGATTTGGGATGTAAAGTACTATATATGTCTGTTAAAATTCTCTATATCTCCTTCTCCTTTCTTTGTTTCTCTGTTGGTAGGGCTTCCTTTAGTATCTGAAATAGGGCAGGTCTTTTATTGGCAAAGTCTCTCAGCATTTGTTTGTCTGTGAAAAATTTAAGCTCTCCCTCAAGTCTGAAGGAGAGTTTTCCTGGATAAAGTATTCTTGGTTGGCAATTTTTCTCCCTCAGAATTTTAAATATGTCATGCCACTGCCTTCTCGCCTCCATAGTGGCCACTGAGTAGTCACTACTTAGTCTTATGTTGTTTCCTTTGTATGTGGTGAATTGCTTTTCTCTTTCTGCTTTCAGAACTTGCTCCTTCTCTTCAGTATTTGAGAGTCTGATCAGAATATGTCTCGGAGTGGGTTTATTTGGATTTATTCTATTTGGAGTTCGCTGGGCATTTATGCTTTGTGTATTTATATTGTGTAGAAGGTTGGGGAAGTTTTCCCCAACAATTTCTCTGAATACTCTTCCTAGACCTTTACCCTTCTCTTCCCCTTCTGGGACACCAATGAGTCTTAAGTTTGGATGTTTTATTTTATCTATCATATCCCTGAGATCCATTTCGATTTTTTCAATTTTTTTCTCCAGTCTTTCTTTTGTTCTTTCATTTTCTGTTCTGTGGACTTCTAGGACACTGAGACGTTGTTCAACTTCCTCTAATCTTGTATTGTGAATATCCAGAGTCTTTTTAATTTGGCCAACAGTTTCTTTTATTTCCATAAGATCTTCTATTTTTTTATTTACTCTTCTAGGGTTTTCTTTATGTCACTTATATCCTGGGCCATGGTCTTCTTGATGTCCTTTAAATCCTTTGCCATATTTTCATTCCTCGATTGTAGTTCTTTGATTAATTCTGCCAAGTACTGAGTCTCTTCTGATATCTTGATTTGTGTGTTTGGAGTTGGATTCTCCATATCGTCTGGTTTTATCATATGCATTAAGATTTTCTGTTGTTTTTGGCCTCTTGGCATTTGCTTTGCTTGATAGGGTTCTTTCAAGTTGTGAAAAAAAAGATAGCAATCTAATTTTTTAGAAACACAGTTTGGTGATGTACACTTTCTCTAACTAACCAGCAGATGGCGTCTGTGAGTCACCTATACCCCTCAAGTCAGTTCTCAACCTTGTCCCCGTGGTGTGTGGGGAAATGATTCTTGTGGGGTTCAGTTGGAGAACTCAGTTTGGGTGTGTTGCTGGAGCCGTCTGCCCTGAATGTGGGGCGTGTGTACGGGTGGCCAGGGAGGAAGGGCAGCTTTAATATTCAAATCCCCTAGGTTCCCGGAGATTCAAGGCCACCGCAAGAGTCTAAGCCTTCATTTCATTTCAGCCCCAGACCCTCTCTCTCGCTGTCCCACAAACCACCAGACTTGGCGTAGTGTCCCTGGGTTCTCCGAGTGGGTCTCCCCTCCCAGCCACGATCCTCCAGGAGCTCTGCTGAGGGAATGCCGTGCTACGTCACAAGTGCACGCCATCCCTCAAGGGAAGCCCCGGGCCGCCGGGCCGTGCAGCGGCGCTCTCAGCCTGATGCAAAGATGGCCGAACAGGGCGTCTCAACACCCCCCTCCTCACACAGTTCCTCCTTCCCAGCTCTGGGACAACTGGTGTGGCTCTGGGCTCTGGGCATGGCCCTGGGCAGGAGTTTATCCAGCCCTCTGGGGAGCCAGCTGCGAGCTGCAGGGTTTCTTTCAGCTTCCGGCTCTCCCCTCTGTTCCCCCGGCCCCGAGGGTATCTGCAGTGGACTATCCTCAAGGCTGGCCCAGCCCCCTCTTGCTGTTTTACTGCATGGTTCCCACTCCCACAACTGCAGCCGCTCCTGGGTTTTTCCCTTTTTTTTTTTTTTAAAGAGCCAGTCGGTTTCCAAATGCCAAGCCCTGGCTTCCCCACAACACCACACGGCTGCGGGTCTTCCAGCCAGCTTACTCACTCATTTCAGAATGCAGACTCCCGGTTTCACCAAGTATATGGCCCCTGTGATACTAGCAGACCTCATCCAGCTGGCACATCGCTGTAACCAGTATTCTGGGTCACTTTCTGGTTTTTATCTAGTGTTTTTCACGGAGGTGTTTTTTTGCCCTGTCTCACCTAGCCGCCATCTTAGTTTCTCCTATCTAAGGATTTTAATTATTTTTATTTTTAATTTCCTAAAAAACCTTATTCAAGTAAAAATTAGAAAACCAAGTTTCATGTTTATCTAATGATCTAATTTTTATTTAACCACATCTACTGATAAGATATAAGGAGTTATAAGATCCTCTTTGTATTCAAACAAATTCAAATATATAGATACTATATATTGAGAGGGAGAAAGATTGAGATTTTTTGAGAATTGGGGAAAATTTGATTATAGACTAAATATTGAGTGTTAATTTTTTTTAACTTTATTTATCAAAAAATTAAAAAAACAAACAACAACAAAAAACCACATTTCAAACAAAGCAAAGGATTAAGAAAAACAACCTAAAATAACTATTTGCTTCCAACATACTCCTACCATACCCCAGGAAAATTAACAAACCATAATCAAACAAAGGCATAAGAAAAACCAAATAACCTAAAATAACTACATTGAAGCTAATTTTTTAAAATGCAATAGCTTTTTTTTATTTCATAAAAAAAAGTAAAACAAGCAAACAAAAAAATAATTCAAACAGAGCAAAGGGTAAGAAAAACAAATAACCTAAAATAACTGCATTGCTTCCAACATGTCCCTTCCATAACCAAGAAAATTTGTAAACCATAATCATTCCTGAGCATTCCCATAACACTGAGATTACCCTCAATGGCTTATCTGTTCTTATTAGATTATCGTTCCCCCTCCACTAGTTGCTGTCTATCTCTAGGTCCCCTACATTCTACAATATAAAATATTTATTTTACATTTTTCACAGAGTTCACATTAGTGGTAACATACAATCTCTCTCTTTTTGTGTCTGGCTTATTTCACTCAGCATTATGTCTTCAAGGTTGGGTGTTAATTTTATTCAGCATGAATATCACTGTGGTTGTATAAGAAAATGTAATTTTTAGAGATGCATATGGAAATATTTAGGTGTAATATAATAGTTGGGCTTTGTTTAAAATTGTTCAGCAAAGAGAAAAAGGGATATAAAAAGCGAGGGTGGCAAAATTTGATAATTGTTGAATCTGGTTGAAGGGTACATGAGTGTTCAATTCTACTTTTGTGTGTCTTTGAAATTTTTCTAAATTAAAAAAATTAAGTATCTCTTGGTAGGATTTCAATAGACCCACATTTAACAAAAACTCACCAATAAAGTTTAGATTTGCAAGGAGTAACTATGAAGTAGAAAATATAATAGTTGGATATGTTCATTGTTAACAACCACACACACATGTGGATTGGAAATAATGAAATTTATGGTCTTAATCTCAACTTTGCCACAAATGCAGTGTGTGATTGGGGCATCATTAATAAACTTGGACCTTGGTCTTCTCATCTGTAAAATGAGAAACATGGACAAGGTGATCTTTGAAGACCTTTCTTAACTATGAAGAACTCGGTCCATTTTATTTTGCCTCAGTATAAAAATATTCCTCTAAGGATATAAACAGATGCCAACGGCCAACTGAAGATGCCAGAGACTCCTAGAAACTTAGGCTCCAAGACTACCTTGCAAACCATGAAGCTCATATTTCCACCCAATGCAAGAATCTTCTCTCCAGTAGATGTCCATCTGACCTTGACATTTTTCCAGAAATGTGCATTTCACTAATTGGTGTAGCTGCTCATTCCTTTAAAAGAGTGCATTCATCATTAGAGTTAAACTTTTAAAATATATATTTTTACTAAATTGCCTAAACATGGACACTTTCTCTTTTTGAATAATAAGCACCATCATTTCATTATGCTAAAGAAATTTCAAGGTTTTCTGAAGCACTAATGAATCTAAAATGACGACAGAAAACTTTTTTAATGTTAAGAATCTAATTATATCCATACAAAAAATTGGCCAAGGTCTGCTTCCTTCTGCTGTTTTCCTCTCTCTCCACCCACTTTCTTTACCCCATCTGGTCTCCCCCTATCTTCATTGGCTTTTGAGTTATCTATGTTAGGTGCAGATTTAGAATGACTATCACATAAGAACTTCAATCAGGGAGTGCCATAGCCAGTCTAAAGTTTATCCCATCTATTAATTTTTTTTTTATTTTACTTTTGGTTTTATCAAAGTTACATATCTACAAAACTATAGATGAATAGTTAATTTAAAACATCACTTCTCTCCTTACTCATCCTACATAGCTGCTCTTCACAGAGGCAGCCATTTTCAAATCTTTTAGCTGTTTCTTCTGGTATTTAATTCCATGTTGTAAACAAAACAAGTCACAACACACACAAAAAAGAAACCAAAAACAAAACCCTGTTTATTCTGCTATTTCCTAATTATTCAGTTTTAGATATTTTCCATTCATTTCCTAATAAGGAAGTTCTCTTTCCCTCCCCCATTCTCCAGATGTAATTACATGATAAATTTTTGTCAGTAGATGATATGCAGTGCTTGTCTTTTTATGGCTATGCAAATATTCTTCATTGATATAACTGCATTTATCTTCTTCTTGTGCACCTTTTGGTTATCTCTATGGTTAATAACTGACTTTTTAAATAATTTAGTCATTTGCTTAGTTTTCAATGTACCATAATCTTGGGGACTTCTTTTGCTTCTCTCATGCATAGGATCAACAGTTTCTAGATCCCATAACTTCCTCTTCATTTATTATCTCATTTTGTTGGAGCTTCTCCTCCAGTAGCTTTCAAAGAAAGAGAGAGGGGATAAAATTTTTGAAAACCTTCATATCTAAATATATCTTCCTTAGCCTCACACTTGATGACTCTTTATATAGAATATAACCATATAATTGCCTCACAGAATTTTGAAACTGCTTCTCCCTCTCTCAGATTGCCATTGAGATCAATGTCATTCTTATTCCCTGTCCTTTTATATAATCTATTTTATAACTCTTGTTCTTGCTTTGTGGATCTTTCTAGAATCTTCTCTTTAACTCTGGTGTTCTAAAGTTTCCTAATGATATGCCTTGGTTTAGGTCAATTTTCTTTCCTGATGCTGCATACTGGATGAGCCTTTTCAGTCTGAGGATTCACATTCTTCAGTTCTAGGAGAAATTTTGTAATATGTCTTTGAGAATGCCTTCCTTTACATTTTCTCTACTCTTTGATTCTTGGATGGCTGCACATCTGATCCTCTTATCTCTTCTTTCCTACATTCCATCTGTTTATGTTTTCATTCTACTTCCTGGAAGATTTCCTCAATTTTATTTTCCAGAACTTCTATTGTTATTTTTTTAGACTTTTAAATTTGAAACAATCTCAGACTTGCAGGACAATTGCAAAAATAATACAAAACCCATAAAGAGAACTCCAACATAACTCCCACCCAGGTACCCATATCCCCCAACTTTTAACATTTTGTTACATTTGCAATATCATACTATCTATCTATTATCTATCTTTTTGTAAATATTTGAGGGTGAATTATATACATCATGCTCCTTGATCATTTAATACTTCCACGTACAATTCCTAAGAACAAGGATGGTCACTTATGTCTATTGTTATTTTTAATTCCTATTGTTATACTTTTGACTTCCAGGAGTTCCTTTTTTTGTAGTGTGCTGTTCTTGTTTCATGAATGCAATATATTCTCTTATATCTTTGAGAATATTAATGTAGGCTTGTTATTTTTTTCTGCTTCCTGCATTGTCTCTGTTTCTTCTAAGTTCCTTTTTGTTTATTTGTTTTGGTCTCTATCTTTTATGGTACAGGTTTTCCTCAAATACCCAGGACTTTTGACTGTCTTTTCATATTTAAGAGTGAGGCAGATTGGAAGATCCATATATAATTTTTTTTTTCTTTGTGGACTCAGGAGGTGAATATAGGATTTTCTTTTGAGCTATTTAATTGGGGGGATCCCTAACTGTCAGTATCTTTCTGTATTTTGCTTAGGCTGGTCAGTATTTTTCTGAGAATTTTTTTATTTCTTGCCTGGGGTATGTATGTAAGACTATTTGCAGAGCTCTGGGATCAAAGTAGGGGAAGGAGGCGGCTAACTGAATATATATTCACTTAACCCCCTTTCCCTTTTTACATATATTGCCACCTTTTTCTTAGCTGTGCCTGAAATCTCAAGATGAAAGTTCCTCTGATTCTTACCTACAATCTTCCACCATTTTGGAGAGAGATTTTTGGTTTCTAACGTCTTCTTATACAGACGTTCAACCAGTCTTCTTCATTTCAGCTCACCTGCATCTTCTGTCAAGGAGGTAGCTGGTAGCTCCAACCCTGAGCATCTCTGGGGTTTCACAGTAGGAATCATCTTCTTGTGCCTCTACCACCTCTAGCTTAGGTTTCAGTTTTTGAGTCTGTTAGGTTGGTTTCCACTTATCAAACCACTGTCTATCGCCTAAAATGTAATTACTGTAATCTCTCAACTCATCCTTATTGATTTATACCCTTAAAAAATAATCCCTTTATTTCCATTTTAGTAGGATTTCGTGCAGAGTAGAAGTAAATGTGGGTGTCAATCTACTTTGTTTAACTAGAAGGTTATTATATCTATTGGGTTTTTATTTTGGTGGCTATACTTTTATTTCCTGATGATTACTATATGTGTATGTGTGGTTGTGTGTATGTGTGGTTGTGTGTATGTAGTGTATGTCTGTTGGTTGCAGTTGTCTCCCTTCCTGTTAATAGCTATTGCCTCTAGGGTAGGCTTATGGAATGGCTTATTCACATTCCATTTCATATACTTGCTGTTTTAATGTTTTATTTTGTACTGTTCAATAAGCACGTATTATTTTTATAATCTGAAAAAATACTTTTTTAATTTGAAAATGATTACTACATCAGTGGTATTTACTCCCTGTGGCTCTTCTGTGAAAACACAAACAGTTAAGGAGGAAACAAAAATAAAATACATAGGAGAAATAAAATGGAATTTCTATAAAGTCAGCATTGGAATATAAAGTGTCATGAAATAAAAAGAGAGTACTTTCTTCTTTTGTTGGTATTTTATTCATTTTTCTGAAGGGAAATACCATATATTATTTCATTAACAATACATTAAGATTTGATTAAGGAGGCGGGGCAAGATGGCGGACTGGTGAGCTGTATGTTTTAGTTACTCCTCCAGGAAAGTAGGTAGAAAGCCAGGAACTGCGTGGACTGGACACCACAGAGCAATCTGACTTTGGGCATACTTCATACAACACTCATGAAAACGTGGAACTGCTGAGATCAGCGAAATCTGTAAGTTTTTGTGGCCAGGGGACCCGCACCCCTCCCTGCCAGGCTCAGTCCCATGGGAGGAGGGGCTGTCAGCTCCGGGAAGGAGAAGGGAGAACTGCAGTGGCAGCCCTTATCAGAAACTCATTCTACTGATCCAGACTCCAACCATAGATAGACTGAGACCAGACACCAGAGAATCTGAGAGCAGCCAGCCCAGCAGAGAGGAGACAGGCATAGAAAAAAAACAACACGAAAAACTCCAAAATAAAAGCGGAGGATTTTTGGAGTTCTGGTGAACATAGAAAGGGGAAGGGCAGAGCTCAGGCCCTGAGGCTCATATGTAAATCCCGAAGAAAAGCTGATCTCTCTGCCCTGTGGACCTTTCCTTAATGGCCCTAATTGCTTTGTCTCTTAGCATTTCAATAGCCCATTAGATCTCTGAGGAGGGCCCTTTTTTTTAATCCTTTTTTCTTTTTCTAAAACAATTACTCTAAGAAGCCCAATACAGAAGGCTTCAAAGACTTGCAATTTGGGCAGGTCAAGACAAGAGCAGAACTAAGAGAGCTCTGAGACAAAAGGCAATAATCCAGTGGCTGAGAAAATTCACTAAACACCACAACTTCCCAAGAAAAGGGGGGTGTCTGCTCACAGCCATCATCCTGGTGGACAGGAAACACTCCTGCCCGTCGTCAGCCCCATAGCCCAGAGCTGCCCAACACAACCCAGTGTGACGGAAGTGCTTCAAATAACAGGCACACACCACAAAACTGGGCGTGGACATTAGCCTTCCCTGCAACCTCAGCTGAATGTCCCAGAGTTGGGAAGGTGGAGCAGTGTGAATTAACAAAGCCCCATTCAGCCATCATTTCAGCAGACTGGGAGCCTCCCTACACAGCCCAGCAGCCCAGAACTGCCCTGGTGGGACGGCACTCACCTGTAACATAGCACAGTCATCCCTCAACAGAGGACCCGGGGTGCACAGCCTGGAAGAGGGGCCCACTTGCAAGTCTCAGGAGCCATACGCCAATGCCAAGGACTTGTGGGTCAGAGGCAGAGACAAACTGTGGCAGGACTGAACTGAAGGATTAGACTATTGCAGCAGCTTTAAAACTCTAGGATCACCAGGGAGATTTGATTGTTAGAGCCACCCCCCACTCCCTGACTGCCCAGAAACACGCCCCATATACAGGGCAGGCAACACCAACTACACACGCAAGCTTGGTACACCAATTGGACCCCACAAGACTCACTCCCCCACTCACCAAAAAGGCTAAGCAGGGGAGAACTGGCTTGTGGAGAACAGGTGGCTCGTGGACGCCACCTGCTGGTTAGTTAGAGAAAGTGTACTCCACGAAGCTGTAGATCTGATAAATTAGAGATAAGGACTTCAATTGGTCTACAAATCCTAAAAGAACTCTATCAAGTTCAGCAAATGCCAAGAGGCCAAAAACAACAGAAAATTCTAAAGCATATGAAAAAACCAGACGATATGGATAACCCAAGCCCAAGCACCCAAATCAAAAGACCAGAAGAGACATAGCACCTAGAGCAGCTACTCAAAGAACTAAAGATGAACAATGAGACCATAGTACGGGAGACAAAGGAAATCAAGAAGACCATAGAAGAGCATAAAGAAGACATTGCAAGACTAAATAAAAAAATGGATGATCTTATGGAAATTAAAGAAACTGTTGACCAAATTAAAAAGATTCTGGACACTCATAGTACAAGACTAGAGGAAGTTGAACAACGAATCAGTGACCTGGAAGATGACAGAATGGAAAATGAAAGCATAAAAGAAAGAATGGGGGAAAAAATTGAAAAAATCGAAACGGACCTCAGGGATATGATAGATAATATGAAACGTCCAAATATAAGACTCATTGGTGTTCCAGAAGGGGAAGAAAAGGGTAAAGGTCTAGGAAGAGTATTCAAAGAAATTGTTGGGGAAAACTTCCCAAATCTTCTAAACAACATAAATACACAAATCATAAATGCTCAGCGAGCTCCAAATAGAATAAATCCAAATAAACCCACTCCGAGACATATTCTGATCACACTGTCAAACACAGAAGAGAAGGAGCAAGTTCTGAAAGCAGCAAGAGAAAAGCAATTCACCACATACAAAGGAAACAGCATAAGACTAAGTAGTGACTACTCAGCAGCCACCATGGAAGCAAGAAGGCAGTGGCACGATATATTTCAAATTCTGAGTGAGAAAAATTTCCAGCCAAGAATACTTTATCCAGCAAAGCTCTCCTTCAAATTTGAGGGAGAGCTTAAATTTTTCACAGACAAACAAATGCTGAGAGAATTTGCTAACAAGAGACCTGCCCTACTGGAGATACTAAAGGGAGCCTTACAGACAGAGAAACAAAGAAAGGACAGAGAGACTTGGAGAAAGGTTCAGTACTAAAGAGATTCGGTATGGGTACAATAAAGGATATTAATAGACAGAGGGGAAAAATATGACAAACATAAACCAAAGGATAAGATGGCCGATTCAAGAAATGCCTTCACGGTTATAACGTTGAATGTAAATGGATTAAACTCCCCAATTAAAAGATATAGATTCGCAGAATGGATCAAAAAAAATGAACCATCAATATGTTGCATACAAGAGACTCATCTTAGACACAGGGACACAAAGAAACTGAAAGTGAAAGGATGGAAAAAAATATTTCATGCAAGCTACAGCCAAAAGAAAGCAGGTGTAGCAATATTAATCTCAGATAAAATAGACTTCAAATGCAGGGATGTTTTGAGAGACAAAGAAGGCCACTACATACTAATAAAAGGGGCAATTCAGCAAGAAGAAATAACAATCGTAAATGTCTATGCACCCAATCAAGGTGCCACAAAATACATGAGAGAAACACTGGCAAAACTAAAGGAAGCAATTGATGTTTCCACAATAATTGTGGGAGACTTCAACACATCACTCTCTCCTATAGATAGATCAACCAGACAGAAGACCAATAAGGAAATTGAAAACCTAAACAATCTGATAAATGAATTAGATTTAACAGACATATACAGGACATTACATCCCAAATCACCAGGATACACATACTTTTCTAGTGCTCACGGAACTTTCTCCAGAATAGATCATATGCTGGGACATAAAACAAGCCTCAATAAATTTAAAAAGATTGAAATTATTCAAAGCACATTCTCTGACCACAATGGAATACAATTAGAAGTCAATAACCATCAGAGACTTAGAAAATTCACAAATACCTGGAGGTTAAACAACACACTCCTAAACAATCAGTGGGTTAAAGAAGAAATAGCAAGAGAAATTGCTAAATATATAGAGACGAATGAAAATGAGAACACAACATACCAAAACCTATGGGATGCAGCAAAAGCAGTGCTGAGGGGGAAATTTATAGCACTAAACACATATATTAAAAAGGAAGAAAGAGCCAAAATCAAAGAACTAATGGATCAACTGAAGAAGCTAGAAAATGAACAGCAAACCAATCCTAAACCAAGTAGAAGAAAAGAAATAACAAGGATTAAAGCAGAAATAAATGACATAGAGAACAAAAAAACAATAGAGAGGATAAATATCACCAAAAGTTGGTTCTTTGAGAAGATCAACAAGATTGACAAGCCCCTAGCTAGACTGACAAAATCAGAAAGAGAGAAGACCCATATAAACAAAATAATGAATGAAAAAGGTGACATAACTGCAGATCC
Organism: Choloepus didactylus; assembly: GCF_015220235.1. Taxonomy (NCBI): domain Eukaryota; kingdom Metazoa; phylum Chordata; class Mammalia; order Pilosa; family Megalonychidae; genus Choloepus; species Choloepus didactylus. The sequence continues at coordinate 10,474,299 of NC_051334.1, read as the reverse complement.
TGAAGAAATTAAAAAAATTATAAGAGGATATTATGAACAACTGTATGGCAACAAACTGGATAATGTAGAAGAAATGGACAATTTCCTGGAAACATATGAACAACCTAGACTAACCAGAGAAGAAATAGAAGACCTCAACCAACCCATCACAAGCAAAGAGATCCAATCAGTCATCAAAAATCTTCCCACAAATAAATGCCCAGGGCCAGATGGCTTCACAGGGGAATTCTACCAAACTTTCCAGAAAGAACTGACACCAATCTTACTCAAACTCTTTCAAAACATTGAAGAAAATGGAACACTACCTAACTCATTTTATGAAGCTAACATCAATCTAATACCAAAACCAGGCAAAGATGCTACAAAAAAGGAAAACTACCGGCCAATCTCCCTAATGAATATAGATGCAAAAATCCTCAACAAAATACTTGCAAATCGAATCCAAAGACACATTAAAAAAATCATACACCATGACCAAGTGGGGTTCATTCCAGGCATGCAAGGATGGTTCAACATAAGAAAATCAATCAATGTATTACAACACATTAACAAGTCAAAAGGGAAAAATCAATTGATCATCTCAATAGATGCTGAAAAAGCATTTGACAAAATCCAACATCCCTTTTTGAAAAAAACACTTCAAAAGGTAGGAATTGAAGGAAACTTCCTCAACATGATAGAGAGCATATATGAAAAACCCACAGCCAGCATAGTACTCAATGGTGAGAGACTGAAAGCCTTCCCTCTAAGATCAGGAACAAGACAAGGATGGCCGCTGTCACCACTGTTATTCAACATTTTGCTGGAAGTGCTAGGCAGGGAAATCTGGCAAGACAAAGAAATAAAAGGCATCCAAATTGGAAAAGAAGAAGTAAAACTGTCATTGTTTGCAGATGATATGATCTTATATCTAGAAAACCCTGAGAAATCGACGATACAGCTACTAGAGCTAATAAACAAATTTAGCAAAGTAGCGGGATACAAGGTTAATGCACATAAGTCAGTAATGTTTCTATATGCTAGAAATGAACAAACTGAAGAGACACTCAAGAAAAAGATACCATTTTCAATAGCAACTAAAAAAATCAAGTACCTAGGAATAAACTTAACCAAAGATGTAAAAGACCTATACAAAGAAAACTACATAACTCTATTAAAAGAAATAGAAGGGGACCTTAAAAGATGGAAAAATATTCCATGTTCATGGATAGAAAGACTAAATGTCGTTAAGATGTCAATTCTACCCAAACTCATCTACAGATTCAATGCAATCCCAATCAAAATTCCAACAACCTACTTTGCAGACTTGGAAAAGCTAGTTATCAAATTTATTTGGAAAGGGAAGATGCCTCGAATTGCTAAAGACACTCTAAAAAAGAAAAACCAAGTGGGAGGACTTACACTCCCTGACTTTGAAGCTTATTATAAAGCCACAGTTGCCAAAACAGCATGGTACTGGCACAAAGATAGACATATAGATCAATGGAATCGAATTGAGAATTCAGAGATAGACCCTCAGATCTATGGCTGACTGATCTTTGATAAGGCCCCCAAAGTCACTGAACTGAGTCATAATGGTCTTTTCAACAAATGGGGCTGGGAGAGTTGGATATCCATATCCAAAAGAATGAAAGAGGACCCCTACCTCACCCCCTACACAAAAATTAACTCAAAATGGATGAAAGATCTCAATATAAAAGAAAGTACCATAAAACTCCTAGAAGATAATGTAGGAAAACATCTTCAAGACCTTGTATTAGGCGGCCACTTCCTAGACTTTACACCCAAAGCACAAGCAACAAAAGAGAAAATAGATAAATGGGAACTCCTCAAGCTTAGAAGTTTCTGCACCTCAAAGGAATTTCTCAAAAAGGTAAAGAGGCAGCCAACTCAATGGGAAAAAATTTTTGGAAACCATGTATCTGACAAAAGACTGATATCTTGCATATACAAAGAAATCCTACAACTCAATGACAATAGTACAGACAGCCCAATTATAAAATGGGCAAAAGATATGAAAAGACAGTTCTCTGAAGAGGAAATACAAATGGCCAAGAAACACATGAAAAAATGTTCAGCTTCACTAGCTATTAGAGAGATGCAAATTAAGACCACAATGAGATACCATCTAACACCAATTAGAGTGGCTGCCATTAAACAAACAGGAAACTACAAATGCTGGAGGGGATGTGGAGAAATTGGAACTCTTATTCATTGTTGGTGGGACTGTATAATGGTTCAGCCACTCTGGAAGTCAGTCTGGCAGCTCCTTAGAAAACTAGATATAGAGTTACCATTCGATCCAGTGATTGCACTTCTCGGTATATACCCGGAAGATCGGAAAGCAGTGACACGAACAGATATCTGCACGCCAATGTTCATAGCAGCATTATTCACAATTGCCAAGAGATGGAAACAACCCAAATGTCCTTCAACAGATGAGTGGATAAATAAAATGTGGTATATACACACGATGGAATACTACGCGGCAGTAAGAAGGAACGATCTCGTGAAACATATGACAACATGGATGAACCTTGAAGACATAATGCTGAGCGAAATAAGCCAGGCACAAAAAGAGAAATATTATATGCTACCACTAATGTGAACTTTGAAAAATGTAAAACAAATGGTTTATAATGTAGAATGTAGGGGAACTAGCAATAGAGAGCAATTAAGGAAGGGGGAACAATAATCCAAGAAGAACAGATAAGCTATTTAACGTTCTGGGGATGCCCAGGAATGACTATGATCTGTTAATTTCTGATGGATATAGTAGGAACAAGTTCACAGAAATGTTGCTATATTAGGTAACTTTCTTGGGGTAAAGTAGGAACATGTTGGAAGTTAAGCAGTTATCTTAGGTTAGTTGTCTTTTTCTTACTCCCTTGTTATGGTCTCTTTGAAATGTTCTTTTATTGTATGTTTGTTTTCTTTTTAACTTTTTTTTCATACAGTTGATTTAAAAAAGAAGGGAAAGTTAAAAAAAAAAAAAGAAAAACAAGGAAAAAAAAAAGATGTAGTGCCCCCTTGAGGAGCCTGTGGAGAATGCAAGGGTATTGGCCTACCCCACCTCGATGGTTGCTAACATGACCACAGACATAGGGGACTGGTGGTTTGATGGGTTGAGCCCTCTACCTTAGGTTTTACCCTTGGGAGGACGGTTGTTGCAAAGAGAGGCTAGGCCTCCCTATAATTGTGCCTAAGAGCCTCCTCCCGAGTGCCTCTTTGTTGCTCAGATGTGGCCCTCTCTCTCTGGCTAAGCCAACTTGAAAGGTGAAATCACTGCCCTCCCCCCTACGTGGGATCAGACACCCAGGGGAGTGAATCTCCCTGGCAACGTGGAATATGACTCCCGGGGAGGAATGTGGACCTGGCATCGTGGGACAGAGAACATCTTCTTGACCAAAAGGGGGATGTGAAAGGAAATGAAATAAGCTTCAGTAGCAGAGAGATTCCAAAAGGAGCCGAGAGGTCACTCTGGTGGGCACTCTTACGCACACTTTAGACAACCCTTTTTAGGTTCTAAAGAATTGGGGTAGCTGGTGGTGGATACCTGAAACTATCAAACTACAACCCAGAACCCATGAATCTCGAAGACAGTTGTATAAAAATGTAGCTTATGAGGGGTGACAATGGGATTGGGAAAGCCATAAGGACCACACTCCACTTTGTCTAGTTTATGGATGGATGAGTAGAAAAATAGGGGAAGGAAACAAACAGACAAAGGTACCCAGTGTTCTTTTTTACTTCAATTGCTCTTTTTCACTCTAATTATTATTCTTGGTATTTTTGTGTGTGTGCTAATGAAGGTGTCAGGGATTGATTTAGGTGATGAATGTACAACTATGTAATGGTACTGTGAACAATCGAAAGTACGATTTGTTTTGTATGACTGCGTGGTATGTGAATATATCTCAATAAAATGAAGATTTAAAAAAAAAAAAAAAAAAAAAAAAATTTGATTAAGTGCCAGTCATTTGAGCTAAGACCTGGGGTTACAAAGCCACAACTGGTGCTCAAGAAACCCGGCCCAGTGGAAGAGAGAGACACATAAATCAATATTTCATTACAGATTTATGCTTGCTACAATGCAGGCAAGAGCAAAGCTTTGCTCAACACAGAGACACGAGATATCAGTTCTCCTGTGGTGGGTGGTGGATAGACTGAGAAAATATTCAGAAAAGTGACATTTGAAGTTAATCTTTTTTATCAAGTTCCCTTTTCCCTCTTGTCCTCCCTGATAATGTTCTGGAAATAACAGATAGCTTATCTTCTTTTTTTCTCTTAGGTTTTTTGTTTCATTCAGAAAAAAAGGAATAGATGATTTTTTTAAGCATGCTTCCAAACGGAGTAATGAGAGTTAGTTAGTAAAAGATTTACTTCTTCACTCTTACTCAAAAATATATTAGTCACCCACAAAGAATTTCAAATTAGATCAACAGGAAAGAGGAAGGGACATTAGGGATTAAATAAAACACTTTACTTTTACCTAATAGTCGGCTAGGCTCAGAAAGATATTAAATAGTTTATGGCTTTTGGGAAGAGAGCCAATTTGATTTGCTAGTTTAGTCATAACATTATTGAAAATTTATGTTAATTCTTCTCAGGTTTAGCATTGGCAGATGTTGGGGTTTGAATCATGTCCCCCACAAAAGGCATGTTCAGGTCCTAATCCCTGGTTCTGTGAGTGTGGATCATTTGTAAATAGGACCTTTGAAGATACTGTTTGTTAAGGAGTGCCCAAACTGAGTGAGGGTGGGCCTAATCCAACATGGCTGACGTCCTTAGAAGCAAAGGGTATTGGAAACAGAAAGAGAAGCCAGGGGGTGTAACCAGAAGCTGGAAATCAATGGGACCCAGAAGAGAAAAGAGAAGATGCCATTATGTGTATTGCCATGTGATGGAAAAGCCAAGGAACCCCAAGGACTGCTGGCAGCCAGCCCCACAATGTCACAGTCTGTGGAGAGAGAGGATCGTCTTGCTGATACCTCAACTTTCAACTTCTAGTTTCAAAATTGTGTGCCAATAAATTCCCGTTGTTTAAGACAACCCGTCATATGGTATTTGTTTTAGCAGCCAGGAAACTAAAACACTATAATTTAATGGTAAACTTAACTTTCTGAAGAGGTAATAAATCCACATGGTACAAAAGCAAGAATGTAAAATTGGAATATGGTAGAAAGCTCCTGCCCTTTCTGTATGCTATACCCTAATTCCTACCACCCACTTCCACCCCCAGGTAAACACTATTCTTGATTTCTTATCTATTTTTTTTCAGCATTTCATGCAAACAAATATGAATATTAATTCTTATTTCTCCCTTTTTAATATAAGACTTATTGCTGACAATACTGTTTGGCCCAACAATATCAATGTTACCCAGAATTTAAATGAACACCAGGCTTTCATTAAACATGAAAACTAAACACCCACATTTATCTCTGATCCTCTATCATAACCATTAAAATGACAATAAAAGATGAAAATAGTATAACTTCAAAAAGATTAGAGATCAGGAAAAATGACACCAGTCAGTATGAGAAACTGGGATAGATTTTATTATTTGTTCATAATTATTTATTCCTTGCTTATATTCACTCTGTTTTCCTACAGTTGAGATTACTTCTCCACCCCACATACTTTGAGCATGGCCGTTTGACTTGCTTTGGCCAATGGAATGTGAGTAAATTTTATGTAAGACATGTCTGAGCAGAAGCTTTAATGCTCTTCTTTGGTTTGGTTCTTTTCATTGTGCTTCTGTCCATAAGGAGAACAAAATTACCCAGAGATATCTGCTCTTAAACCTGAATCCCAGAATGGTAAGACACATGGAGCAAGTTGAGCCCAGCAGAGCATTCCTCATGAACTCTAAGCAAAAAAATAAATTTTGACTATATAAGCTATTGTAATTTGGGGACTGGTTGTGGCTGTAGCAATAGGTCACTGACACAGATACCAACATTTTTTGGAAGTTGGATAACAAATTGTAGAGTGGCAAATAGAGAAAATGAATGCCTCATAGAAAGAATCTATAGATACTAACAGCTAGAGGTCCAACAACATACAATCTCGCTCAATAGAAAATCACCCCGTAGGGAAGATGAACTGTCATTAAGTCCCACCTCTGCCCCAAAGCTTATTTTATTTTCTGTGCCTTAGTCTTAAATATAATAGAGAATTGAGGAAAATCTCCAAAGAATGAAACCAAAGGACACACAAATAAAGGAACTTGAAAGGAGACAAAGATGAATCAAGGAGAAGAAAAAGTGTAATGAAACTAAAATTAATAGTCTCAGAACTATAAGGGATGATATTTTATGTATGAAACAAGATTAGGATGACATGTTAAAAGGAACAAGAAAATGTTCTTATAGCCCAAATGAAAAAAATTAGTAAATGATTTAGAAGAGAAAGTCAAGGTAATCTCCCCACACAGCCCTATCTAGTGCCCCATCGACTTGTGCAACTAAGTAGCCCAAAGGAGAATAAAATACAAATAAATGGAAAGTGTGAGAGAAAGGATAAGTAACATCTGTCTAGCAGGTCCACTATCCAATAAATAGAAGTTCCAGAAATAGAGAACAGGTAAAGGATGGAAGGAAAATCATAAAATAACATATGAATATATTCTAAAATGGAAGAGGCTTGGTCTCCAGATTGAAAGTCACTGAGAGCCCAGCCAGAAACAAAACAACAACAACAACAACAAAACATGACTGACAGCAAGGCATTGTGAAATTTCATACTACTGGGAATTAAAACAAAAAAAAGTCTAAAAGCTGCTGGGGAGAGAGGGTGGGGTTGGTGGACAGATAGATACAAATGGTTATGAATGAGATTGACCTTGTATTTATTATAGGGACATAAGATGCTGGATGCCAAAGGAGCAGAATCTTCAAATTTTCAACTAAAAATTCTATACCCAGCCAAAGTATAGACCAAATGAGTGGTTAAAATAGTAACATTTTCAGACAGAAAAAATACTCAAAAATTTACTTCCCATATAGTCTTTCTCAGAAAAACACTGATAGATATGCTCCACCAAAACAAGAGAATAAACAAACAAAAATGGTGAAAAAAAGATGGAAGAAAGAAAGGTAACAAAATGTGATATTCTGGTTATATTTTGCTGAGTAATAAATCACCCCAATATGTAGTGGCATAAAGCAATTATGTGGTCAGGAATTCAAAAAGGACTCAGCAAGAATGACTTTTTTCTGCTCCATGATATCTGGGGTCTCAGCTGGACTGACTCAAATGACTCGGAGTCACTCAAATGGCTGAGGGCTGGAATAGCTGGGGCTGGAGCACCCACTTCCGAGTTGGCTCCTCCACTCACATGTCTGGGATATGGGCTGGGATGACTGAAGGACAGGCTCAGGTGGGACCGTCTAGCAGAGTGTCTACATGTGTTCTTCCAGCATGGTGGTCTCAGGGGAGTTGGACTTCTTGCAGGGTGGCTCAGGACGCTTAGAGCAAGTGTTCCCAGTGAACAAGGCAGCTTCAAGGACTTTTAAGGTGTCGCCTCATAATTTCTATACCATCACTTCTGTTTGCCTGAGGCTGTCACCAGCCTGCCCAGACCCAAGGAGAGGGTGCGTAGACACCACCATTAACGGGAAGAGTGTCAAAGAACTTGCAGCCATGTTTTAAAGTCACTACATATGGGATCTGGGGATCCAACACAGAAAGGTAGGAGGATAGTTGAAAGTGGGTCTAGAAAACAACCAGTTCAGATTGGAGAAGGAAGACTGAAGAATATAGGAAAGACTTCTCCAAGAGAAAAAAATGATAAATAAATCTGCTTTATTATAGTGTATTTTTAACCATACCTATATTGGGACATATGAGAAGAATTGGCAATATGCACATAAAAACTAAGCAAATGGAAAATGATGTGATTTTGACTCTAGGAGGGAAAAGTTGTATAATCATTATATGCTAATTGACTCTGCAGTGAATAATATTTATAGACTAATAATATCATAAATATTGGTTTAACCAAAAATTGTGATATCACTATTGGGAGAATGGGGTCAGATAGAATGAGGGATACTCTCTAAATTTTATATATAGTAAACCCACTTTCAATTATGGTAGATAAAGATTAAACATTTGGCAGCAGGTAGATATGACAGAAGAAAGAACCAAAAGATTTGAAAATGGTTGCTTCTGGGGAGTGGGACTGAGGATGGAGAAGGGTAGGCAAGGAACTATTGTTTTTCTCACAACTTTTATAGTGCTATCTGATTTTAAAATATGTTCATGTTTTTTATTTGGTTAATTCTGAGCTATTCTGTTTAAATCGAAATCCAAAATTACAAATATGCCTGGTCAACATATATATGAAAAAACAACCACCATCATCATTAGAGGGTAAAACTCAACATGACGCTTCACAGCAAACTTCCCATGTACCTTACACTGCAGCCATTTCAAATTCTAGGTTTCTGCCTGCATACATCCTGTTTTCTCACATCTCTGTACCACCGTGTATGCTGTTCCCTCTGCAGGGAATTCTCTTATTATAGAATATTTCACATCATGTTGCAAATATGTGCATATGTGTCTGTCTCCAAGGCAGTCTCTGAGCTCTTGAGAAGTAAAATGGTTGTTGTGTATCTTTATGTCTCTAGGGATTAGCAGGGTGCCTAGTGTATAAGAGGTGCTCAGTGATGAGGTGAATGAATCAATCAAGCAATCAACCCATTTGCATCCTTTATCTGACTTTGGTAGATTGACTTTTTTCTTTCATATTTCAGCTTATTATTTTATATTTAGAACTGCAATTCATATAATCATAAACAAGGCTTTCAAGCTAGGTCTGTTATGCACATGTTCTTTTATGGCTTGGTCATCTCTGTGGTTTTATAGACAATCATGTTTGTGAGAAATTTAACTACACACCAAGATGATGTTTAGTTTGTGTAACTCTGGTGACATTTCCTTAGTAACATCTTCACTTGAACCCCCCACCCCCACCCTAATCAATCTGATTAACTTGGCGCTAGCTGCAGGTTGGAGCTAACTGTGGGTTCCAGGCGAGTGTTTACACACAAAACATTAAAAATTTGAAATCGGACCAAGGAATTTTTCAAGTTCTTTCTTGATCCAAGGTCTCATAGTGTTTTGATATTTGTTTATAAATTAGAAAAGAAAATTGCATGTAAGTGAAAGGTAAAATCTAATCCCTTATGTAGCTCACTCCTTTCTTGGAAGAGGTCTTCCATTAGAAGGATCTTAGAAATTGTTTGTTGAACAGAATTCCATACGAAAAGCTGCTCCCTTTGAACTCAGGCTCACGTTCTGTCTCTGCTTTCCTTTATTGAGAATTATTTATAACATCTTCAATCTTGCCACCTTTTGCACCTATCCAAGTATTCGAGGCTCATTAAAAACTCAACCGTTATCTATATCATTTTGCAACAAACAAACAAATATAGTCCATAAACACCCAAGCCAGACAGGAATTTGTATAGGGTTAAAAACAACTAACCTTAAATGTACAGATCCTTGTGTTTGTCAATAGAAAACTCCTTATTCTCAATTTATTGCTCCCCTTATTGAGTCACTTATCTTTTGATAGAAGAAAACTTCATTTCCTGATCTGGGGAAAGCCAGAAGTATAGTGAGATTTCTTGTGGCCTCATTAGCAGAGCAGTGCTCGGCACATTCCTGGAAGGAGATGCGGGCGGGTAGACACTGAGAGCAGATCACCAGCTACATGGTAAAGAATTTTTAGGGACTACAGATTTCTTATACCCACCCAAGAAACAAATGAACATGTTTTAACCTATTAACAACCTTGTTATCATATCACAGCATGGACTATGCCAATAATATTCACCAAAACCCACATTTGTTTGCCCACAAATCCTGGAGTTATGTGGAAATTCAACTGTGAATGGCTGGCTTGATATACCTTCAAATCGATTGCAAAAATGCTAGTGTTTTTGTTTGTTTGTTTTTGTTTTTTTTCTTTCTCATGCTGGGTTGCTGAGAGAGTGGGATAAGTGGAAACTCGAATGAAAACTCCGGAAAGTCTCCACAAAAACTGAAAAGTAGGGTAAGGAGAGAAGAAACATCAGAGCACTTCAAAGGGCAGACTTCCTCTTGGAGCAGGAAGTCCTGGGGTTCACAAGTTCAGTGCAGAAGGACATCCAGAACAGGCCTCACTAGAAATATAATCACCTTTGTCAGGACTGTGTTCATAATGAGAAACAGCTGCTCTTGTGGGGTTTCAGGAAGTTTCTGCCCCAGTGGAAGCCAAAACACAGTGAAGTACGCATAGGGTCAAAACTGCTCTGCTCCCAATTTTAATAGTAGAAGATAAGCTTTTCCTTTCCGTAAGTTCCTGGTAGGATAAGGAAGTCTACCCACCTGAGACTGGCTGTTTATTTCTTCACACCAAGACCTCCCTGATGCTAGGTGCCCATTGTTGGATTTTGTCACTTGTCTTAAGTAAAAGTGAAGCTCTGCAATTAGCAAGGCAATGATGTCATGCAAGAAAGGGTCAAGCTCAGGCTTTGCACAAAGCCCTAGGCTGCAGTTGCAGCCTACACTGTAATTTTAAATTTAAGTCCAAATTATAAGATACCATAAAACAGCAACAAAGAGGCTTTCTCCTGCCACTGACACGGAGTAGCCAGCGGGCAAACCCAGGGATGTCAAAAGCTCTGCCTTCCCCCAGGAGATAAATTTTATTTAAATCTTGGAGGAAGGATATTCATGAGAAGGAATTGCATAAATAGCAGGGCAAAGGCAGTCAAGGTTTTGTGTGCCTTTGTGAACTGATGTGAGCAGCTTAGTGTTTCTGAACAAAAAATTGGTAGAAGTGCACTGGCTTCTAGTATCTAGTTTGGTTTCGTACCAAGACCCATTGAGAGTTAAAACTCAAAGAAAACCTAAGATTTAATTTCTATGCCCTTTGACTTTCTTACATATGAGCTATTTGGGACATGTCCCTTAATCCCCAATCCTGTATTCCACCCGCCCACTGCACGTCTCCACCTCTTTAAGAGCTTCCGAAGACACACCTCCTCCCCAAGCTCATTATCTGCCACCCTGCATCCACCATCCCCAACTCCCTCCTCCTGCCCTAATTTCAATCCATCCCCAACTCCCTCCTCCTGCCCTATTTTCAATCTTCTAATGGAAATGCCACCACTCTCTACCCGAATGCTCACTCTAAAGACCTCTCTTCTTCCCCTTTTAAATGGATGCACCAAATCCTGTCTGAATATCTCTTGAATTAGCCCCTTTCTCTCTATGCTTTTCCTTCGGATCCTTATCCTCTGTCCCTTGAATACTGTAATCAATTAGCTTCCAGGCTCCTTGTGATTCCAGTGTATTTTCTTTATGTTCGACAGTATCAGTTTCCCAAAAAATAACGTTGATTTTATGGTTTATCATTTAAATCATATACACAAAACCTCTAAACTATAACTTACAAGTTAACTTACAGATCAAGTTTCCTAGTAATTTTCGAGGGAGTCACACAATAGAGACAAAGTAGCAGAGAAGCTATGAGATCTAAATCCTGGTTTGGATTTCTGCCCTTAACACTTTCCAGCTCTAGATGCTGGGAAGTTACTTAACTCAACTGTGTCGCAGTCTCCTCATATGTAACAACAACAACAACAACAACAAACTGATTGTAAAGAGTAAATGAGCTCATAAGTGTAAAATATCTAGAGTTGTGCTTGCCAAGAAGTAAGTATTCAGTAAATGCTAGATGATATTGTTAATATTTTTATTACATTAAGATTCTTACCATGGACACTCATATTCATTAACCCACATATGAGCAACGACTCTAGTTAGTCTACAAGGAATGTGGGTGGCTTGTGAGGCTTCCAAGAACCTGGAGCAGAGATTTTAAAATCCACCCTTAACTATAGGGTTGGGTAACACTTTCATTCATAGGTGAATAAAATCAGATTTTAGGCATTCAGTAGCTGAACAATTATTTATTATGCCTCTACAATGTTCCAGTCACTCCACCAAATCTTATTCAACTTTGATTCCCCTATAAAAACAGCAATCCTGAGCACATATCAGAGATAAAAACCCATGGTAAAAATTAAAATATGTGTTGTTTCAATCCCTGGAACCAAACAAAATGAAACACAAATGTCACAAAGTCAACGGAAGTTAAAAAAAAAAAATCACCATTCATGCTTCTCAGAGATTATTACAATCCCACCTAAATGTTTCTAAGGCCCTAAAATGAATTTTCCAGAACATGCTGGACAACATACGTTTTTCTTGGAATAAGCAGCCTTCTTTGATCTGGATTAAAACATGAACTAGATCCAAATATCACTAAAATCTCCATGCCCCTGTTTTCCCATTATTTAGTGCCCAAACTTATATAGCATATATTTTAGCCCTAGGAATGCTTTAAAGGCATTTTTCTTTTAAGCAATCAGTAGATAAAACAGTGAATTGAGTGATTTTACTAGCTAAATGATTAACATATCAAAACAGCTAGTTTCTCAGAACTAAAAGATAAGGTTTGGATTTGCGCCCACAGCTGCTTGCAATTCAAATTAGGTTTGTCAAGAAGTTTCAGATTCTGCAAATCAGGGCCCTGAAGTTGCATCAGAGCCGCCCAGAGAAGGCTGCAATTTCAAAGACGTGTTCACATGGGTGAATTGAAGCAATATTGATGAAAACCAAATGACAGAACCAGAACCTGAATAGCTGTGGTTCAATCTGTCGTCATTTTATTTCAAGCAAGGCACAATCCCCGAAAGGATTAAAGAAAGGTTTAAGTCTCGGGAGATCAATCTTAGATGGGGTTTGAACTTAAATCATGTGGGATTTCTTGGATCCTTTGGTGTGGATGAGGAATGGGGAGGTGCCTGAGCGAAAGCAGAATTACTGAAAAGCAGAGTTAGAAATTTCAAGTGTCCATGGTAAGACACTGTCAATCAACCCTTTTAAAAAAAGTTATGTTTATCATTAACATTGCTATTGTTGCTCTTTACCTATTTTAAGAAAATACAAGAATTTGTTAAATACAAAGAAACAAAAGTTAGAAAATTAAAATAGCCTGCCACCCATAGATCAATTACAACAAACATTTTGGCCTATTTACTATATCTATCATCTATCTATATCATCAACTTATTCTGTATCTATCGCCATCCATCCATCCATCCGTCCATTCATCATCTACATGACTATTTTTATCCTGTTATTTATCTATCTTTATATAGTTATATATCTTTGTAGTTTATTATATAAGGTTAGTTAGCATTGTCACCTCTTTTAATATGTTTTCACACTTACCCTCTAACTTACAACCTTCAATTGTGGGTCAGGGTGGGGGCTTCTAGCTTTGATAGGCAGGATGACATGGGATTTTATGGCCTTTTATTCTCTTAAGAAACTCCTTCCAATCAAGAATTGGATGTAGTAGTTGCCTCAACTCTTACCTTCTACAAGCACTTCAGTTCTCTGGGCCTTAGTTTCCTTATATATAAAAAGGAGGAGGGAGAGGTCGGTGCTTTGTGGACCAGATGATTGCTAAGACCATTCCCAGATTAGCAATTACATTGATTTATGAAAGTTTTGATGGTACCATATTGGGTGGGCTTTGAGGCATTGTTTTCATCAATTACTAGTCAATGGTGAACTTGCCACGGTCACGAACTTAGTTGGAATCTAAGAATATACTAATTTGGGGGGAGTGGAGGGTCTTATATCCCCAAGCGAAGTCACAAAATCTGCTAATATCATTCCTCTGTACCTCTCCTAGCCCCTTGGGTGAGATAAGCCAAGGAGGTAGGTGACTATGTGTAGGTATGGACAGTTAATGACCTATGTACTTTATGTGGCAACCGATACCAGTCAGTACTTTCTGATTGGTCCAAGTCAGTACTTGTGGTGGTTTGAAGCTGTATATACCCCTGAAAAACATGTTCTTAAATCTAGTCCATTCCTATGGGTGTGGACCCATTGTAAGTAGGAACTTTTGATGAGGCTACTTCAGTTAAGGTGTGGCCCACCTCATTCAGGATAGAACTTAACCCTATTACTGGAATCTTTAAATTGATTGAATACAAAGAGAGAGAGAAACCCACAGAAGCAAGAAGCTGAAAGCAAAGAAATCCAGAAGAGAAGGGAGAGACCAGCAGACGCCGCCATGTGACTTGCCATGCGACTTGCCATGCAAGGATCCCTGGCAGCCAGTTTTCGGGAAGACAGCATTGCCTTGATGGTGCCTTGATTTGGACATTTTCTCGACCTCAAATTGTAAGCTAATAAAGTCCCATTGTTTAGGCCAACCCATTTCATGGTATCTGATTTCAGCAGCCTAGTAAACTGAAACAGTACTTTTAGCTCTTTTCAATATTAGGATTTCCCCAAAGATCTCATTTGAAATAAAATTTATTTGCCAAAAGCAAAACAAAACAAACTAATAAAAACTACTTCCCTCAAATAAATTCTCTAAATATGAGCAAAAATATGAACAGCCAAGTGAGAATTAAATACAGAGGAAGGTGGGAGAAAGAGTCTGTGTAGTAAACAATCAGCATGCTGAACTAACATCAGGTTCTTCAGATTGCATATATATAGTAGTCTCCAGAGCACAAGAGTCTGAGATTAGTGTTTATTAAATTGGTTGTTTGAAACTCAAAATGTGTATTTCAAAAGCAGTAGTGAAATGAAACTTAGATTCCATCCAAAAGATGTTAACAATTTAATATAACAAAACATTCATCAACTTACTCAGATAATATTTATTGAGGACCCAGCAAATGCCCCAAAGCATAGTAGGCATTTGGGATACAGAGCCTCTGGAAAGCTCACCTAATCTAGTGTAGGAGATAGAAATGAAAACATTCAGCGCAGTGAGATAGGAGCTATGACATGATTATGTTCAAAATACTTTATGAGTATGGAGAAAAGAGTACAAGTGGGCCTGGTGGGTCAGAGAAGATGACAGGGAGGATGGTACATGAACTGGTCCTTGAATGATGATAATGAGTTTCCAGGTAGACAAGTGGGGGTTCAGATGGTGTGTTTGTAGTGGTGATGGCTGTGGTGTGGAGGTAGAGGTGGTGATAGTGATAGTGGCGGCAGTGGTGGCAGTGGTAGTGGGAATGGTGGTGATTATTGTGGTGATGGTGTTGGCTATAGTGGTGTTGGTGGTGGGTATAGTGGTGGTGATGGTGGTTAGAGTGGGTAATGATGGAGGTTACAGTGGTGATAGTGGTTTAGTGGTGATGGTGGTGGTCATGGTGATTGTGATAGAAGTGGTGGTAGCTGAGGTGGTAGTAATGGTAATGAATAGAAGACTTCCATGTTTTATTTGAATTGCTGAAAGATGAATCTTGATATATGACTATTTGATGTATGTTCCAAATATGGTAATTGATTTAAGCAAAATAATAGTAATAATTCAGGCTGTTGTGGGAAGATGAGGTATTTGAGAACTGAGAAATATCCGTAGGGGATGGAGTGGCTGTTCCAGCTGCAATTGCCATGGCAACAAGGATATCTAAAAGGAAAGCTTCGAGGGTCCTTATCGAGTACAAGGTTCCTATGTAGAAAAAACTAACACATGTAAGATGGAGCAGTAGTTAGAGACAGCGGGAGCTTCACTGGATTGGGTCCCACGAAGGCCTCCTATAAGAGCTGCTGGTGTTTGCTCCCAAATTGCAAAGACCATGAGGACAATGTGTTTCCTGCTTTCAAGGCCACAGGTTTGTGCTCGTGGCTCTGGGCCTGGGCGTTCAGCCACAGCTCTTGGCCCTGCCACGTACTCAGGGTTGGGAGGGGAAGGAACTCCTGGGAACCGCTTCCTGTTTCCCACTCCTTGTGCTAAGTCCAAGAAAAGAAAGAAAACAATTTCAACGGCAACTCTATTGAAGGTGTTTTCCTCTAAACCTCATTGTTATTAGCATAGCCAGCCTGCAATGATTAATTAGCAAATACTGGAGGCTCAAATGCTTTTGTCCCTGTTGTTTTAAAGTGACTTAGAATTTATTCTTAACTTCCAGATGAGTTACCAAAGAGAATGTTGAAGTGACTTGCCCAAGACCACTTGGCAAGCCAGTGGGTTGACCTAGAACACACAGTTGGCCTGATCTGAGGGGCAGTCAAGGATCTCCCTCCCCTATATTCTTATACAACTCTCTGCCCACCCATTTGCAAGTGCCTGAAAGTTCCAGAATGGAGAATCATTCCCTGGTGCCTTAAGAGTCTCCCTCCCCCTATTGAAGTCCAAATCTTAGAACAGGAATAGCACTTTGAGCTTTTATCAACCATTCACTTTCTCATATTCCTTTCTGTGGCAACTAGTTGAAAGCTGGGCCTTCTGGGAATAAGGCAGAAAGGAGATGCCTTGCTGAGTTGTGGGGGAAGGAAAGAAAAGACTGGAAGAATTTGCCAAAGGCAAACTTCCCTTCTTTTGGGCTGGTCCTGCTTCCAGCCAAAGAGCTCCCCCAGGTTGCAACTTTATTAACCATTCTTCCTCTTGGGAGTGTGTTTTAAGTACCAAGCAATAAAATTGTCTGGGAGTTGGCATGTTTAATTAAGATGAGGTTTACTTAAGCTTATTTACCTTCTTCACTGATTATTCTACCTCTTCTATCTCCTGTTCCCTAAACAGAAGCAGCTCCAAGGCCTGGCCCTAGCTCGATTTTTCCTCTGCAGTCTCAATTTGGATCATTCTCATTCCTTCACCTTTAAATATCCCAATTAGGAAGCCATGCCCCCGAATTTCTCTCTAACCCAGGCATCAGCAAACTTTTTTGGTAAAGGGCCAGAAAGTAAATATTTTAGGCTTTGTAGGTCCTATGGTCTCAGTCACAGCTGCTCAGTTCTGCTGCTACAGCATGAAATCAACCATAGGCAATATGGAAACAAATGGGCATGGCTGTGTGCTAATACAATTTTACTTATGGACACCGAAATTTGAATTTCGTGTAATTTTTTTCGACACAAAATATTGATCTTTAGATTTTTTCCCCAACTACTTAAAAAGGTAAAAAAAAAAAAAAACAAAACATTTGTAGCTTGCAGACCATACAAAAGCAGCATTATTCACAATAGCCAAAAAGTGCAAACAACCCAAATGTCCATCAACTCGTGAATGTGGTATGTCCATCAACTCGTGAATGTGGTATGTCCATACAATGGAATATTATTTGGCAATAAAAAGAAATTGAAGCACTTGTGTTTGTTGATTTCATTGATAGGACAATTCTGAGTAGTCATAATAAAGTACCTTAAATTGAACCAGAGCTGGAGATGATAGTTTACCTAGCATAGATATGACAAACACAACCCTCAAACTACCATATTGATGTGAAATGACTAAGTGGAAAAGAAAACAATCTGTAGTTTCACTTATGGATTGATATATCTTGCTTTTAACCTTGTGCATCCCTTGGATGTGGGCTTTCTGATCTACTGAAGAGTGCCTAGAAATTAGTGTATTTGGTTAGGCTTTTGGTACAGTTCCACCATCCGTAAACCCAAAGTATCACAAGAGTCATATATGTTTTTAAAATGTATTAATTCATATGAGACTTTAACAAATATAATTGAAGAACCTACTGTGTGCAGAGCATTGGACCCAAAGACTATTTAAGCAAATTTAATGAGCAATAAATGACCATGCTAAATGTGGTTGTTAGCTTTTTACATACTAAGCACATGGCACTCTAAATCCCTTTTGCTAGCTATTTATTTTTTGTAAAAGTTTATTTTGGCTCATGGTTTCTTGAGAGATATCAATGAATAAAATATGAAAGTATTTAATATACTATATGTGATATCATAGTCTATCATATCATAGGTCTATCATATCCTATATACTATATATGATACACTATATATACTATATATGATATCATAGACCTGTCATATCATAGGTCTATATTCAACATAAATTGACTAGGCCAGCAAGGAATTAAGTATATGGAAACAAATAGAATCCTACTTATGTTTAGCATTTTCACTGAAAAGCATCCTTGATCTACCTTAAATTAGATCCAATTAAATGCTCTCAACACCAAGGGTTAAGTTACCATAATAGTATTCTAGGGTCCCAAAAGAGCTTTCTACACTAGAATACTAGTTAGTGCAAATATGCAACAGTATGTTAAATTACTATAGCCTTTGACTTCAGGGAACTGTGGTTAAAAATCATTTGCCTCTCAAGTATCTAGATTTGTATGACCTAACTCTCATTAAGTGAAAATGCAAAGTCAAAACTGTAGGCAAAGCAGGGCACTTGAAAGGCCCTTTCCACAGATGGGCTTATCGCCACATTTTCGAGGTTACTCAGCTCCTTGAGGACCCCCAGGGCCTGGCTGAGCTCGCCAAAGCCAAAGCTCCCACCCAGGGCTTTGCAGCCATGGTTGTAGTTAGTAACAAACAGCAACCACTTGCTTGGAATGTCCTCTCTGTGTGTCTCCCCTGGGAAACTGCAATGATGGTGACTAAAAATTCAGAAACTAGAATCCTAACCAATAGCACTTATTTTGCCTTACAGACTGTGAGTTTCCTATAGCTGCTGTAACAAATTGCCACAAATTTAGTGGCTTAAAGCAACACAAAATTTATTCTCTTTTGGTTCTGGAAGCCAAAAGTCTGAAATGGCTTTCACTGGGTCAAAGTCAGGGTGTCAGAAAGACTGGGTCCTTCTGGGACTCTAGGGAAGAATCCATTTCCTTGCCTTTTCCAACTTCTAGAGGCCACCTGCTTTTCTTCTCTCATGGTCCCTTTCTCCTTCTTGAAAGACAGTAGCATTGCATCTTTCAATCTCTCTTTTCCTCTGATATTCTTACTTCCCTCTTATAAAAACCCTTGTGTTTACCTTGGCCCCACCCAGATAACCCAGCATAATCTCTCCATTTCAAGATCCTTAACTTAATCATACCAGCAAAGTCCCTTTTGCCATGTAAGGTGACATATTCATAGGTTCTGGGGATTAAGATGTGGATCTTTCTGGGGACCATTGTTTTATCACAGAGGTACAAGAAAGAGCAGGACTCCTTGCATCATGCGCATCATCTTCGTCAGTCATCATCATTGTGTTGTCCTCACTGCCTTTAAACACCTATGATGGGCTGGGCAGAGGCAGGGAAGACTCTCCGTCCATTATTCCATGTCATCTGTGGTGGTTTGAAGTTGTATTTACCCAAGAAAAACATTCTTAAATCTAATCTCTTCCTGTAGGTGTGAACCCATTGTAAGTAGGACCTCTTGATGAGGTTATTTCAGTTAAGGTGTGGCCCACCTCAATCAGAATGGGTCTTAATCCTATTATTTGAGTCCTTTATAGGAGAATGAAATTCAGACAGAGAGAGAGAGAAAGCCACAGGAAGGAAGAAGCTGAAATGGAACCTGGAAGAGGAGGAAGAGACCAGGAGACACTGCCATGTGCCTTACCATGTGACAGAGGAACCAAGGATCACTGGCAGCCAGCCCCAGAATGTCACAGACTTTGGGCAGAAAGCATCTCCTTGACAATGCCTTGATTTGGACATTTTTCCCAGCCTTGAAACCATGAGCAAATAAATTCCCATTGTTTAAGCCAAACTATTTCATGGTATTTGGTTGAGCAGCCTAGAATACTAAAACATCATCCTTAAATGACACTTGGACTTTAGTATTAGTATGCCCATTTTACAGATGATGACACTAAAGCTTGAGGAGGCTTAATGACTTGCCCCGAGTCCTACAAGCTGTTAAACACTTACAGAGAGTCCTGCTTGGCCTTTCACTGTCACTACAGCCATTTCCAACTGGGACCGTGGAGGCACCTTCTCATCTAGCCAGTCCTGAGAAAGGTCCAGATTGTTTGATAAACTATGTCTGGAAAGGTTCGCTTGTCACATGACTGTGGCAGAACACTTGGATTTGCCTGTCTGGCTTACTTGGATTATGCCTAGAAATCCTTAGAATACCCTAGAATGGCCCAGTTCATCACTGTTCAAAACTGGGCACAAGAGATTGTTTTTTAAAGATGGAAGGGACTTGAGCATATCTGCATGTTAAAGTGCAAGAGGCAGAAGAGACAAAGCAATTAAAGATAGAGGAGAAACAAGAGCCCAAACCCAGAAACAACCCAACCAACAGGAATACAGATAAACAAGAAGCGGTGCATCCATGCAATAATACAGCTGTGCCAGTTTGAATATATTGTGTCCCCCAAACGCCATTATCTTTGATGTAATCTTGTCTGGGCAGACATTATCAGTGTTGATTAGATTGTAATTCTTTGAGTGTTTCTTTGGAATGCACCCCCCCCAGCTGTGGGTGATGACTCTGATTGGATAATTTCCATGGAGGTGTTGCTCCGCCCATGCGAGGTAGGTCTAAGTTGATCAGTGGAGCCATACACATGAGGTGACATAACAGAGGGAACTCAGTGCAGCTGTGAGTGATGTTTTGAAGAGGAGCTACAACCAAGAGGGACACTTTGAAGAAAGCACAGGAGCTGCGGATGAGAGACAGTTTGAAGATGGCCTTTGAAAGCAGACTCTTGCTCCAGAGAAGCTAAGAGAGGACAAATACCTGAAGTGCAACTAAGAGTGACATTTTTGAGGAACTTCAGCCTAGAGAGGAATGTCCTGGGAGAAAGCCATTTTGAAACCAGAACTTTGGAGCAGACGCCAGCCACGTGCCTTCCCAGCTAACAGAGGTTTTCTGGACACCACTGGCCATCCTCCAGTGAAGGTAACGGATTGCTGATGTGTTACCTTGGACACTTTATGGCCTTAAGACTGTAACTGTGTAGCCAAATAAACCCCCTTTATAAAAGCCAATCCATCTCTGGTGTTCTGCATTCTGGCAGCATTAGCAAACTAGAACAGCTCAGCAATCAAATGGTACAACCTACTGCTACACACGATCATTATGCTGAGTGAAAACAGCCAGATACAAAAGAGTACATGCCACATGATACCATTTAAATGAAATTCTAGAACATGTAAACTAATTTATAGTGCCAAAAAGTGGATTGGTTGTTGCCTAAGGTTGGAAGCAGAGAGAACAGAATGGACAGCAACAAGTCTCAAGGAAATTTTCAGGGGTGTTGGAAACATTGTGTCTTGACTGTGATGGCAATTTCATGTGTACGAAAAGGTGACAAATTGTCCACTTTAAATGGATGTCACTTGTATGTAAATTATACTTAAATGAAACTTATTTACAAAAAGATAAAGGGGGGCCCACAGACTGGAGGAAGCCCTCTTCCGCTGAGAAGGCAGGGTAGAGGCCCAGGACAAGATGGTTATGGGTCCACTCACAGACTAGGAGAAGGTTGATGCAGAGAGAAGAGGGTGATGCAGAGAGAAGAGGGTGGTTAGCTACCATTTTTTGGATGGTTTCTCAAAAGCTCCCTGCATTAACTGTCCCTTTCCATATATACACCAAGAGGTCCATTCATACACGAAGATTGGAGACTCACACTGTCACATTTTCATCCACATCCGTTCTACCCAGGTGGAATATTTGCAAGGTCTAATCTTCTCCAGACCCCTCTAAATCCAGCCTGCCTTCGGGGCTCTCCAGATTGGTATTCCTGTCACATCGAGTCCCTGAGAGCCCCGGTGGTGAAGTGGCGAGTGTGCTCTGAGTGGCTTTCCTGTGATTTCATCCTGGGCCCCTCTAATCACCGGCCACTCCAGCAGCAATGAGAAGGTGGCAGTAGTGGCTGAGTCACAAAGCGGCAGCCACGGAGGAGAGCCTGAAAGATGGGGAGCGGCAAGCACCCCTGTGCTTATCAGCTCTTTTATATAACCAGTTACCAGAGTATATCCTGCAGTATTTTGCACTAAGGAAGACAGCACCATAGCAACCAGACCACAAGGAGAAGAACAGGCTCCTGGAAATGGCTCCCGGTCTCAGAAGAGATGTTAGCTTTTCACAGCTTCCATTTCTTTTTGTGTTTGTTTCCATTCGGTAGCCACTGGAGATAATGCTGTTTATTTGACACAGCCCCAAACTAGGGAAATTTTTATTTACCCCAGCTGGTTGCGTGGGCCTCACACTGGAATTCTTCAGCTAATAGAAATATGAAATTGAATTTTTTCCCCAGTCATTAAAAAATATCATCTTCAGAATATGTTTTTTTTAGCCTCTACCTAATATCTGTGCCTTTTTACATTAACAATATATACTTTTTTATCCTGAAAAAAAACAAAAACAAAAACCAGGAAATCATGATTAAGCAAAGGAAACCAAAAACCTTCCTCTGCCCAGCAAGCCTGCCCATCCTTCACCAGGGATGAGTTTTCATGGAAGTTGAAAGCTGGTCAGGCTGCTGCCCCACCCCCACCCCTTGGGTTATAGTCCCTGTTAACTTCTCCATTCTTGCCATTTGGGCTTTTACAAAAGAATAATGACATGAGACCCAAAAAAGGACTAAAAGTGTTACTATGCCTGTGAAAGTGAGCACAGTATTGAAGTGGCCATTTGGGGTCCACCCCTCAGCCCCTGTTACCCACCAAAACCCATCTCCGCTCTAGATTCAAAAGCTGACCAGCTACCCAAAAGAATTGAAAACAGGGACTCAAACAGATCCTTGTACACGGATGTTCATAGCAACATTATTCACAATAGCCAAAAGGTGGAAGCAACCCAATGCCCATCGATAGATTTATGGAAAAACAAAATGTGGTCTATCCACACGATGGAATATTATTCAACCATAAAAAGGAATGCGGTACCAATACATACTACAACATGGATGAATCTCAAAAACATTATGAGTGGAAGAAGCCAGACACAAAAAGCTACATACTGTATGATTCCTGTTATATAAAACATCCAGAATAGGCAAATCCATAGAGACAGAAAGCAGATTAGTGGCTGCCAGGGGCTGGAGTTGAGGAGGGAATGAGGAGGGAATGCTTAATGGGTACAGTGTTTCCTTTAATGTTTTGGAACTAGAGAATGGTGACGGTTGCACGGCATTTTGAATCTATTTAATGCCACTGAATTGTATACTTTAAAGAGGTTAATTTTCTGTTATGTGAATTTTGCCTCAACAAAAAAAATTCCAAGTCAAAATAGATTGGCATGATGTCACCTACAAACATTTTTAATACAAATAATGTACTCAGAGATAAAATGTTAAAGAAAAATTACTATTAAAAAAGGAAGACTGGCAGGCAGGTGTATTCAAGTCATTTTTGAATATTAAGTGAGCCTTCTGTGTCTCAGCTAATGGAGGAAAGACAAGTAAACAAATGGCCCAATGCTGTGATGAGGACAGGAAAAGGGTGGGGCGGTAGGTAGGGGTAGTGGGGAGAGCAGCTATGCCAATAGGGCAGCCAGCCGAGTAGAAGACAAATATTGACAGCATTCCTGTGCCCCAGGAGGCCATACCCTGCCCCAGCTTGAATCTTACCAGCAAGTTTACCAGTAAGGTAAGGCAGAATTTGGCCAGATCAAGAACATCGTAAATGTTTTCAAGAGCTTAGCGATGGAAAAATCTCTTCAAGGATGGATGCCTCACAGGCTGAAAGGTTGCCTAGGGTAGGCGTGAGTTCTAACTGAGAAGCAAGAGCCAGGGTTTCTAGTCTCTGCTTGGGTCATTATATGACTATGAATTTGGTCAAGCCATGTATCCTTTCTGCATCTTGATTTCCTTTGCTAAGTGCCTCTGAGACTGAGCTGACATCAAAATTGTCTGTGGAGCATTTAAAACATAAATTCAAATATAAGTAATAAATAAAGTAAAAAATATATAAAACAAATAAAAATTATAAAATACAAATATTAAATATACACTATATATAAAACACAAATATAAATAATTTAAATAATAAATAAATAAGCATAAAACATAAATTTAAAATGCAAACATAAATGATTCCCTAGAGCTGGGTAGAAGACACCTTAGAAGGTAAACCAGTGACTTTCCAACTTGAGCATGCACCAGAGTCCCTGGGGGTGTTGTCAAAACTCAGATTGCTGGGCCTTAGCCCCAGAGTTTCTGATCCAGTAGCTCTGGGACAGGGACCTGAGAATTTGCATCTCTAACAAGTTCCCAGTTGAAGCTGATGCTGCTGTTTAGAAGACCATGCTTTGAGAACCACTGAGATAAACTAAACTAGTTGTTACCAACTCTGGCTGGTCATCAGAATCATCTGGAAAAAAATATTTTAATGAAAGAATTCCAGGGCCCTACTCCATGTGTAGTGAACTAGGGATCCTCTAGGGTCTAGGCCCTTCTGTCCAGCGTGAGATGCCATGATGCTTCTGGGAGGTGGGCCTGGGGCTGGGCTCTGAAGGTGAGTGCCATTTGGAATGGGGGAGAGGAGGACATATGCTTTTCAGATGGGCCAAGGCAGGAACAAGCTCAGGTCAAGAATCAGTGGGCTATGATGCGGACCATTACCCAGTGCATCTTAGATAATGTTTATTAACCACTCACTACATTTATTTAGCACCTAAAGAAGTGAGGGAGGGAGATAGAATAAGAAAAGAAAACTGGATTTTTGTGCAGAGACTCTTGGGAAAGGCCTAAGGAAACCTCACAGAAAGTTCTGGACAGTATCCCTGCCACCCTGTCCCAATATTTATTCCTGTATCTCTTTATTTTTTCCAGAACTAAATCTGAATAATAATGTCTTTTCAAATAAAAGTATTGTGGCGTAAACACCTAAGAAATGAAATCCAATTTACTGGTGTCTCAGCATAAAAAAATGTCCTTAGACTCCATTTCATGGGATTTCTGGTAGAGCAATTACTCGTTGAATGCTTAGCAGATAGAAGGGAGAGGAGGAACTGTTTTGTTCCCTCTGGTCATTGATTCCTAACCCAGACATCTTACGGCACAGAATCAGAACTCTGTCGTTTGCCTTCCCTAGAGCAATTCATGAACCAAGGGGTCAAGTCTGAACCCACCAGTTGTCAGATATTTGATCTTGGATTGCCTGTTTGATCTTACATTGTCTGCGGGAACTAAAGCAGCAGGCAAAAAGGTCCTCCCGCTTCATAAAAAAACAGGATGTGTTTACTTAACACGGGCATAATGTGGTCATCTTCTATGATGTATAATATAAAAATTCTCCCAAGAGTTTATTTAACTCTTGGGCCAACTGACAAACCCCCTTCCAACCCTGGATCCTGCAATAGAACTAAATCTCTTTAATCATCTTCTGTACAAATGTGAGCCCTGTGATCATGGAGCTAATGGCCTGGCTATTTGGGGAACTCCATGAGAGGGCATCTTCCTGGTAACTACCATTGTTTTATAAAACTTGTTTTCAAGAAGAATGTAAATTCGTTGAGATCATGCTGTTTTATACTTTAGCTCCTCACAGTACTTAGCACAATGCTGAGCACATAGTATATTCACAAGTTTATTTTAATTTTTTTACTCAAAGGAATACTTGAGTAAATTCCTGGACAGTAGAATTCCTTTGTTCACTAATCAGAAAATGGGGCCTCTTGAATACACAAGAGGCCCCATTTTCTTTAGTAGTCCCACAGCAATCATATACTAGACCTCCACAGTGTCACCCCTAGATCTTTCTAGTAGCTCTGATTCTTCATCTTGTCAATCTGCTTTATTCTACAGTCACAATATTTGTCACTCATGAACAGAGGCAATTTGGGGCAGTGGGAGGAGGGTTGACCCAGAATCAGAGGATCTGTGTTTGAGTCCGAGGTTGATCTTGCTTGGCTAAGTGACCGTGGACCAATTAGTGATGCTCTTCTATCCTCCATTTCTTTACCTGTGAAATGTACATAACAATGTCCGCCTTAGAAGAGAGTTGTGATGACTGAAGTATTACCTGACACAGAGAAGCTCTTCACTGAGGTTGGTTCTATTCTTCATTTCCTTCCTTCTATATTTTTCTCAAAAAACCATTGGGAAGATAAAGCAAATACCCCTTCCATTCTTGTTCCTTCCTCACAACCCACAATTCTATCCCAACTGCACTTCTGTCTCATTCCCTTCACAACCTAACTCTTTAAAATAAAAACCCCAAACAAAAACTAAACTCAGTCTATATTCACCATCTGCACATCCTCACTCCCCACACATTCTGAACCTCAAGTCGACATTTACATCCCAACCACCTTCCTGAGTTCCAATCTAGACCCCTTTACCTAACTGCTCCCCAAACTCAATATGTCCAAAAATGAATTAATTGCCCTTCTTCCAAATCCCACCCCTTCTCTCGCACCCCCCGTTTTGGTGAATGGCATTGTAATCCACACTTTATTTAATGAAAATGTATAGAATCCTACCATGTGCCTAGCATCATTCCAACACAAAGAATGAGAGCAGTGAATAAGACAGACATGGCCTTTCTCACCATGGAGCTTTATTCTGTCCAAGCCAAAGACCTGAGGATCGTTCTCAATGTCCCGTTTCCTTGCCTCCTTCACCTGTTGGATAACCATTTTTGTTGATTCTACATCTTCATCATTGCTCTCCAAGTCCAATGCTATGTTCACTGGTCCTTCCAGCAGCCCAATTAATTCTACACCCTACATTCAGGATAGGACCAGGGCATATCTCAACATCTTCATGGAACTGAAGATGTAAGGTGAAGATGCTCAGTGTTGGTGACTGAGTAGGGCTGAAGATATTGGGACCATACTAGGGGTGGCTAACATCCTGGTTTGCCTGGGATGTTCCTGGTTTTAGCAGTAAAAGTCCTTTGTCCCAGAAAACCCTCAGTCCTGGTCAAACTGAAACAATTGGCCACCCTAGCTGGGAGTGAGAAGGAAGAGTTAAGTATAACTAGGGTGACCAGTCATCCCCATTTGACCAGGACTGAGGAGTCTCCCAGTTCTGAAAACTTTCAGTGATAATAGCAAGACAGTCCCAGGCAAATTGGGATGGTTGGTCACCCTACATCCCTGCTCACATATCATCAGGTCTCAAGGCCTGTTGAGTAGACAATCTCTCTCTTCCTTGTTAAACCAGCTGCTAGCATCCTAGTTTAGGCCCACAACCAGTTGATGTGAATAGCCTCCTACTTGGTTTTCTACCTCCAGTTCTATCCATTCCACTACCCAGAACCAAAACACAGCTCTGATCATGTCACTCCTCAACAGAAAATGTCAGTGGTTTTATGTTGCCTAACAAATTCAGAATGAAACTCAAACCATGACATTGCAGTCCACTTTCATCTCTCCCCTACACTCTTGCCAAATTGTACTTTACTGTTTTCCTGAAGACCCTCCTTGCTTTCATACCTCTATGTCTTTGCCCACCAAGTCTTATATCTTCCTTCCCTACTGTTCCAACCCAGCTTAGCCCTAAGACTGAAGGATATGCCAGGCACAGGGTTAGACATGAGTTTAATAGGACTTACTTATAGGAGATATGGTTGTTCTACAGTGGCGGCCAGCTGGGAAAGATGGAAATTAGCACTCTGCAAAAGCAGGGGGTGCCAGAGGGTGGTTTATAAAGGTTAGGACAAGGAGGGTTGGGTGTGAGAACAGAATTTTGGCAGGGTCTTGTGACACAAGGTGTGGAGATTTGTTATCAACAGTGATCAGGGGAGGGGAGTTTCAATGTTTTGTTTGCAATACATTTTTTCCTCCTCTGGGAAGGTCTGATGGCTTTTAACGTGTTTCTGGGTCAAGTAGGCGGCTACGTGAAATCACTGTGGAGGGGAAGGGGCCTGGGCCCTGGGTCCCCACAATCCACCCCCACACAGCAGACTACATTGACCATAGGACAGACATTGTATCCATAGACAACAGAACACTAGAAGCACCCCCCCCACCCCACCCCAGAGATAACAACTTCACAAAGAGATGCCTCCATGGCCAAGAAAGGGAATTAAACCATTTAGACAAGGAGTCTACTGATAATTGCTGAATTCTGCTAGGCCAGCATGGTATTCCATGTAGTCTAATTCACAGGGGTCACGGTCCAAGGAAGGCCAGTAGTGCCTGAAGGTGGCAAATCTGTGCAAACCTAACATTGGGTTCAATTGTGGGCATGAGTTACTGAAGCCCACTTATGAAGATGTCTGCTAGGCAAAAAAAAAGATGTTTATGGGGAACAAAAAGGGGTAATTCCTGCTGATCTACCAATGTACATGCTAGAGTTCCATTAGTTGACATCAAGTTACCAGGCAGAGGAACATTATGGGAAGGTTTAAATACAAGACATTCTTCCCTTGCAAATTTTGAGAGCCCTCTACTCTTACATCAATTGTTAATCTGGGCATAAAAAGAGTCCACATAGTCATGCATAAGGCTCCTGTGGAATAGGAGGCCCTGGATTGGTGATTTTATTACAATATTTTGGGTAACCCCTATTCCCCAGGGACCTAGGATTCCTAACCAACACGTCTGCATAGGCCAGCACCAAGGCCAATTGACTTCATTTTCCCTGTTTTGTATGGTCTGAGGCACAGACAACAACAAATTAATACTATTTCCCCACTTAGGCTGTAAAGTGGCTGGCCCTTTAACTTGGATTCTCAGTGTTTGCATTGGTCCTGCCATTAGCATTTCAGTAGGAGCTGGGGCTGCAGTTCTAGGTGTGGAGTTCAGGCAGGTTAAGGCCTGATAAAACTTTTTTGTTGTAGAGATTTTATATTCCATAGCCCATGCTTGGGTCATTTGTTCAGTGAAAGGGGTCCTCGGATCACTTTCTATTTGTGTAGGTATGCCATGCAGAGCACATACCCATTCCAAACAGCTGATGGTGGCATGCTTGTTCTCCTTCCCCACTGGAAAGCTAACAAAAGTCCTGCAGCCAGGTCCATGGCAGTAAAAGCGTACCTCAAGAACAGAAGGGGACCGATGTAGTCCATGTGTCCCATCTGGTGTGATAGGCTATGTGTTTGACGCAGGGAGCATGAAGGGCACTCTTTATGGATGTCCACTAGCTGCTGGCAACAGTTACCTTTTGTCGTTGGCGGGTGTCCTGGATGTCTTTCCGCGGTTCTTGTCATTTCAATAGCTACCTCAGGTGTAGCAACTTTACCTGTTGAATCTTCTATAGAAGACACTGGTGTGAGAATTTTGTGCATTTCTGCATTCAGAGGGCTGGTATTGAAAACGCTGCACTATAGCAGGTAGGCTCTCCACCTAGCTAGTTTGCTCAGTTGGGCACTGCTAGAGCGTGGCTTAGAAGCTGTGTCAGTTATCCCCAAATAAGGATGGCCATTTTCAAGGCTACTGGGCATCTTTGCATCAGTCCCTTGACTTGCAATAAGGTATTTTTTTTTTTTAATCATCATTTTATTGAGATATATTCACATACCACACAGTCATACAAAACAAATTGTACTTTCGACTGTTTACAGTACCATTACATAGTTGTACATTCATCACCTAAATCAATCCCTGACACCTTCATTAGCACACACACAAAAATAACAAGAATAATAATTAGAGTGAAAAAGAGCAATTGAAGTAAAAAAGAACACTGGGTACCTTTGTCTGTTTGTTTCCTTCCCCTACTTTTCTACACATCCATCCATAAACTAGACAAAGTGGAGTTTGGTCCTTATGGCTTTCCCAATCCCTTTGTCACCCCTCATAAGCTACATTTTTATACAACTGTCTTCGAGATTCATGGATTCTGGGTTGTAGTTTGATAGTTTCAGGTATCCACCACCAGCTACCCCAATTCTTTGGAACCTAAAAAGGGTTGTCTAAAGTGTGCGTAAGAGTGCCCACCACAGTGATCTCTCGGCTCGTTTTGGAATCTCTCTGCCACTGAAGCTTATTTCATTTCCTTTCACATCCCCCTTTTGGTCAAGAAGATGTTCTCCGTCCCACGATGCCGGGTCTACATTCCTCCCCGGGAGTCATATTCCACGTTGCCAGGGAGATTCACTCCCCTGGGTGTCTGATCCCACGTAGTGGGGAGGGCAGTGATTTCACCTTTCAAGTTGGCTTAGCCAGAGAGAGAGGGCCACATCTGAGCAACAAAGAGGCATTCAGGAGGAGACTCTTAGGCACAAATATAGGGAGGCCTAGCCTCTCCTTTGCAGCAACCGTCTTCCCAAGGGTAAAACTTATGGTAGAGGGCTCAACCCATCAAACCACCAGTCCCCTATGTCTGTGGTCATGTTAGCAATCATGGAGGTGGGGTAGGCGAATACCCCTGCATTCTCCACAGGCTCCTCAAGGGGGCACTACATCTTTTTTTTTTTCCTTGTTTTTCTTTTTTTTTTTTTTTTTAACTTTCCCTTCTTTTTTAAATCAACTGTATGAAAAAAAAAGTTAAAAAGAAAACAAACATACAATAAAAGAACATTTCAAAGAGACCATAACAAGGGAGTAAGAAAAAGACAACTAACCTAAGATAACTGCTTAACTTCCAACATGTTCCTACTTTACCCCAAGAAAGTTATATAATATAGCAACATTTCTGTGAACTTGTTCCTACTATATCCATCAGAAATTAACAGACCATAGTCATTTCTGGGCATCCCCAGAACGTTAAATAGCTTATCTGTTCTTCTTGGATTATTGTTCCCCCTTCCTTAATTGCTCTCTACTGCTAGTTCCCCTACATTCTACATTATAAACCATTTGTTTTACATTTTTCAAAGTTCACATTAGTGGTAGCATATAATATTTCTCTTTTTGTGCCTGGCTTATTTCGCTCAGCATTATGTCTTCAAGGTTCATCCATGTTGTCATATGTTTCACGAGATCGTTCCTTCTTACTGCCGCGTAGTATTCCATCGTGTGTATATACCACATTTTATTTATCCACTCATCTGTTGAAGGACATTTGGGTTGTTTCCATCTCTTGGCAATTGTGAATAATGCTGCTATGAACATTGGCGTGCAGATATCTGTTCGTGTCACTGCTTTCCGATCTTCCGGGTATATACCGAGAAGTGCAATCGCTGGATCGAATGGTAGCTCTATATCGAGTTTTCTAAGGAACTGCCAGACTGACTTCCAGAGTGGCTGAACCATTATACAGTCCCACCAACAATGAATAAGAGTTCCAATTTCTCCACATCCCCTCCAGCATTTGTAGTTTCCTGTTTGTTTAATGGCAGCCATTCTAACCGGTGTTAGATGGTATCTCATTGTGGTCTTAATTTGCATCTCTCTAATAGCTAGTGAAGCTGAACATTTTTTCATGTGTTTCTTGGCCATTTGTATTTCCTCTTCAGAGAACTGTCTTTTCATATCTTTTGCCCATTTTATAATTGGGCTGTCTGTACTATTGTCATTGAGTTGTAGGATTTCTTTATATATGCAAGATATCAGTCTTTTGTCAGATACATGGTTTCCAAAAATTTTTTCCCATTGAGTTGGCTGCCTCTTTACCTTTTCGAGAAATTCCTTTGAGGTGCAGAAACTTCTAAGCTTGAGGAGTTCCCATTTATCTATTTTCTCTTTTGTTGCTTGTGCTTTGGGTGTAAAGTCTAGGAAGTGGCCGCCTAATACAAGGTCTTGAAGATGTTTTCCTACATTATCTTCTAGGAGTTTTATGGTACTTTCTTTTATATTGAGATCTTTCATCCATTTTGAGTTAATTTTTGTGTAGGGGGTGAGGTAGGGGTCCTCTTTCATTCTTTTGGATATGGATATCCAACTCTCCCAGCCCCATTTGTTGAAAAGACCATTATGGCTCAGTTCAGTGACTTTGGGGGCCTTATCAAAGATCAGTCGGCCATAGATCTGAGGGTCTATCTCTGAATTCTCAATTCGATTCCATTGATCTATATGTCTATCTTTGTGCCAGTACCATGCTGTTTTGGCAACTGTGGCTTTATAATAAGCTTCAAAGTCAGGGAGTGTAAGTCCTCCCACTTCGTTTTTCTTTTTTAGAGTGTCTTTGGCAATTCGAGGCATCTTCCCTTTCCAAATAAATTTGATAACTAGCTTTTCCAAGTCTGCAAAGTAGGTTGTTGGAATTTTGATTGGGATTGCATTGAATCTGTAGATGAGTTTGGGTAGAATTGACATCTTAATGACATTTAGCCTTCCTATCCATGAACATGGAATATTTTTCCATCTTTTAAGGTCCCCTTCTATTTCTTTTAGTAGAGTTATGTAGTTTTCTTTGTATAGGTCTTTTACATCTTTGGTTAAGTTTATTCCTAGGTACTTGATTTTTTTAGTTGCTATTGAAAATGGTATCTTTTTCTTGAGTGTCTCTTCAGTTTGTTCATTTCTAGCATATAGAAACATTACTGACTTATGTGCATTAATCTTGTATCCCGCTACTTTGCTAAATTTGTTTATAAGCTCTAGTAGCTGTATCGTTGATTTCTCAGGGTTTTCTAGATATAAGATCATATCATCTGCAAACAATGACAGTTTTACTTCTTCTTTTCCAATTTAGATGCCTTTTATTTCTTTGTCTTGCCGGATTGCCCTGGCTAGCACTTCCAGCACAATGTTGAATAACAGTGGTGACAGCGGGCATCCTTGTCTTGTTCCTGATCTTAGAGGGAAGGCTTTCAGTCTCTCACCATTGAGTACTATGCTGGCTGTGGGTTTTTCATATATGCTCTTTATCATGTTGAGGAAGTTTCCTTCAATTCCTACCTTTTGAAGTGTTTTTATCAAAAAGGGATGTTGGATTTTGTCAAATGCTTTTTCAGCATCTATTGAGATGATCAATTGATTTTTCCCTTTCGAGTTTTTAATGTGTTGTAATACATTGATTGATTTTCTTATGTTGAACCATCCTTGCATGCCTGGAATGAACCCCACTTGGTCATGGTGTATGATTTTTTTAATGTGTCTTTGGATTCGATTTGCAAGTATTTTGTTGAGGATTTTTGCATCTATATTCATTAGGGAGATTGGCCGGTAGTTTTCCTTTTTTGTAGCATCTTTGCCTGGTTTGGTATTAGATTGATGTTAGCTTCATAAAATGAGTTAGGTAGTGTTCCATTTTCTTCAATGTTTTGAAAGAGTTTGAGTAAGATTGGTGTCAGTTCTTTCTGGAAAGTTTGGTAGAATTCCCCTGTGAAGCCATCTGGCCCTGGGCATTTATTTGTGGGAAGATTTTTGATGACTGATTGGATCTCTTTGCTTGTGATGGGTTGGTTGAGGTCTTCTATTTCTTCTCTGGTCAGTCTAGGTTGTTCATATGTTTCCAGGAAATTGTCCATTTCTTCTACATTATCCAGTTTGTTGCCATACAGTTGTTCATAATATCCTCTTATAATTTTTTTAATTTCTTCAGGATCTGCAGTTATGTCACCTTTTTCATTCATTATTTTGTTTATCTGGGTCTTCTCTCTTTTTGATTTTGTCAGTCTAGCTAGGGGCTTGTCAATCTTGTTGATCTTCTCAAAGAACCAACTTTTGGTGATATTTATCGTCTCTATTGTTTTTTTGTTCTCTATGTCATTTATTTCTGCTTTAATCCTTGTTATTTCTTTTCTTCTACTTGGTTTAGGATTGGTTTGCTGTTCATTTTCTAGCTTCTTCAGTTGATCCATTAGTTCTTTGATTTTGGCTCTTTCTTCTTTTTTAATATATGAGGTTAGTGCTATAAATTTCCCCCTTAGCACTGCTTTTGCTGCATCCCACAGGTTTTGGTATGTTGTGTTCTCATTTTCATTCGTCTCTCTATATTTAGCAATTTCTCTTGCTATTTCTTCTTTAACCCACTGATTGTTTAGGAGTGTGTTGTTTAACCTCCAGGTATTTGTGAATTTTCTAAGTCTCTGATGGTTATTGACTTCTAATTGTATTCCATTGTGGTCAGAGAATGTGCTTTGAATAATTTCAATCTTTTTAAATTTATTGAGGCTTGTTTTATGTCCCAGCATATGATCTATTCTGGAGAAAGTTCCATGAGCACTAGAAAAGTATGTGTATCCTGGTGATTTGGGATGTAATGTCCTGTATATATCTGTTAAATCTAATTCATTTATCAGATTGTTTAGGTTTTCAATTTCCTTATTGGTCTTCTGTCTGGTTGATCTATCTATAGGAGAGAGTGATGTGTTGAAGTCTCCCACAATTATTGTGGAAACATCAATTGCTTCCTTTAGTCTTTCCAGTGTTTCTCTCATGTATTTTGTGGCACCTTGATTGGGTGCATAGACATTTACGATTGTTATTTCTTCTTGCTGAATTGCCCCTTTTATTAGTATGTAGTGGCCTTCTTTGTCTCTCAAAACATCCCTGCATTTGAAGTCTATTTTATCTGAGATTAATATTGCTAGACCTGCTTTCTTTTCGCTGTAGCTTGCATGAAATATTTTTTTCCATCCTTTCACTTTCAGTTTCTTTGTGTCCCTGTGTCTAAGATGAGTCTCTTGTATGCAACATATTGATGGTTCATTTTTTTTGATCCATTCTGCGAATCTATATCTTTTAATTGGGGAGTTTAATCCATTTACATTCAACGTTAAAACCGTGAAGGCATTTCTTGAATCGGCCATCTTATCCTTTGGTTTATGTTTGCCATATTTTTCCCTCTCTCTATTAATATCCTTTATTGTACCCATACCGAATCTCTTTAGTACTGAACCTTTCTCCAAGTCTCTCTGTCCTGTCTTTGTTTCTCTGTCTGTAGGGCTCCCTTGAGTATCTCCAGTAGGGCAGGTCTCTTGTTAGCAAATTCTCTCAGCATTTGTTTGTGTGTGAAAAATTTAAGCTCTCCCTCAAATTTGAAGGAGAGCTTTGCTGGATAAAGTATTCTTGGCTGGAAATTTTTCTCACTCAGAATTTGAAATATATCGTGCCACTGCCTTCTCGCCTCCATGGTGGCTGCTGAGTAGTCACTACTTAGTCTTATGCTGTTTCCTTTGTATGTGGTGAATTGCTTTTCTCTTGCTGCTTTCAGAACTTGCTCCTTCTCTTCTGTGTTTGACAGTGTGATGAGTATATGTCTCGGAGTGGGTTTATTTGGATTTATTCTATTTGGAGTTCGCTGAGCATTTATGATTTGTGTATTTATGTTGTTTTGAAGATTTGGGAAGTTTTCCCCAACAATTTCTTTGAATACTCTTCCTAGACCTTTACCCTTTTCTTCCCCTTCTGGGACACCAATGAGTCTTATATTTGGACGTTTCATATTATCTATCATATCCCTGAGGTCCATTTCGATTTTTTCAATTTTTTTCCCTATTCTTTCTTTTATGCTTTCATTTTCCATTCTGTCATCTTCCAGGTCACTGATTCGTTGTTCAACTTCCTCTAGTCTTGTACTATGAGTGTCCAGAATCTTTTTAATTTGGTCAACAGTTTCTTTAATTTCCATAAGATCATCCATTTTTTTATTTAGTCTTGCAATGTCTTCTTTATGCTCTTCTAGAGTCTTCTTGATTTCCTTCATATCCCGTACTATGGTCTCATTGTTCATCTTTAGTTCTTTGAGTAGCTGCTCTAGGTGCTGTGTCTCTTCTGATCTTTTGATTTGGGTGCTTGGGCTTGGGTTATCCATATCGTCTGGTTTTTTCATATGCTTTATAATTTTCTGTTGTTTTTGGCCTCGTGGCATTTGCTGAACTTGATAGGGTTCTTTTAGGGTTTGTAGACCTATTGAAGTCCTTATCTCTAATTTATCAGATCTACAGCTTCGTGGAGTACACTTTCTCTAACTAACCAGCAGGTGGCGTCCACGAGCCACCTGTTCTCCACAAGCCAGTTCTCCCCTGCTTAGCCTTTTTGGTGAGTGGGGGAGTGAGTCTTGTGGGGTCCAATTGGTGTACCAAGCTTGCGTGTGTAGTTGGTGTTGCCTGCCCTGTATGTGGGGCGTGTTTCTGGGCAGTCGGGGAGGGGGGGTGGCCCTAACAATCAAATCTCCCTGATGATCCTAGAGTTTTAAAGCTGCTGCAATAGTCTAATCCTTCAGTTCAGTCCTGCCACAGTTTGTCTCTGCCACTGACCCACAAGTCTTTGGTATTGGCGTATGGCTCCTGAGACTTGCAAGTGGGCCCCTCTTCCAGGCTGTGCACCCCGGGTCCTCTGTTGAGGGATGACTGTGCTATGTCACAGGTGAGTGCCGTCCCCCCAGGGCAGTTCTGGGCTGCTGGGCTGTGTAGGGAGGCT
Source organism: Choloepus didactylus (assembly GCF_015220235.1). Lineage (NCBI taxonomy): Eukaryota > Metazoa > Chordata > Mammalia > Pilosa > Megalonychidae > Choloepus > Choloepus didactylus. The sequence continues at coordinate 10,438,344 of NC_051334.1, read as the reverse complement.
CCCAGTCTGCTCAAATGATGGCTGAATGGGGCTTTGTTAATTCACACTGGTCCACCTTCCCAGCTCTGGGACAATCAGCTGAGGTTGCAGGGAAGGCTAATGTCCACGCCCAGTTTTGTGGTGTGTGCCTGTTATTTGAAGCACTTCCGTCACACTGGGTTTTCTGGGGCAGCTCTGGGCTATGGGGCTGGCGATGGGCAGGAGTGTTTCCTGTCCACCAGGATGGTGGCTGTGAGCGGACACCCCCCTTTTCTTGGGAAGTTGTGGTGTTTAGTGAATTTTCTCAACCACTGGATTATTGCCTTTTGTCTCAGAGCTCTCTTAGTTCTGCTCTTGACTTGACGTGCCCAAATTGCAATTCTTTGAAGCTTTCTGTATTGGGCTTCTTAGAGTAATTGTTTTAGAAAAAGAAAAAAGGATTAAAAAAAAAAAAAAAAAAAAAGGGCCCTCCTCAGAGATCTAATCGGTTATTGAAATGCTAAGAGACAAAGCAACCAGGGCCATTAAGGAAAGGTCCACAGGGCAGAGAGATCAGCTTTTCTTCGGGATTTGCATATGCGCCTCAAGGCCTGAGCTCCGCCCTTCCCCTTTCTGTGTTCACCAGAACTCCAAAAATCCTCTGCTTTTATTTTGGAGTTTTTCGTGTTATTTTTTTTTTTTCTATGCCTGTCTCCTCTCTGCTGGGCTGGCAGCTCTCAGATTCTCTGGTGTCTGGTCTCAGTCTATCTATGGTTGGAGTATGGATCAGTAGAATGAGTTTCCGAGAAGGGCTACCACTGCAGTTCTCCCTTCTCCTTCCCGGAGCTGGCAGCCCCTCCTCCCACGGGACTGAGCCTGGCAGGGAGGGGCGCGGGTCCCCTGGCCGCAAAAACTTACAGATTTCGCTGATCTCAGCAGTTCGACATTTTCATGAGTGTTGTATGAAGTATGCCCAAAGACAGATTGCTCTGTGGTGTCCAGTCCACGCAGTTCCTGGCTTTTTACCTACTTTCCTGGAGGAGTAACTAAAACTTATAGCTCACCAGTCTGCCATCTTCGCAATAAGGTATTATATGCAGCACACAATTGCTTTTTTAAGGGGCTGTATCACAGTTCTGCCCCTTTCCATAATGGGGACCAAAAGCCAAGAGGCATTTGTTTAAAATTTTGCCTCTGCCAAAGACCCCACCCAAAGCCAATATTAGTGCTGGCTGCATCCAATTCACAGGGCAGGCCTGGATTTCTGCCCCCTCAGTGCTAGTGCCTGTGCTAGTGCCCTTTTTGCGTTTTTAAAGGCAGCCTATTGGGGTGTGTTCCATTCCCAGGGATACCTTTCCTAATCAAGACATGCAAAAGTATTAACATTTGGGCTAAGTGAGGAACAAAGGTCTCCAATACCCCAACACCCCAAGAAAGCCATTAGTTGCCTCGGCGTTTGCGGCGTGGGGAAACATTGCAGCTTACAGAGAGTTACTGGTTAGTGAAATAGAGTTACACTTGCGGGACTTTTCCACTTAGACAAGTCCTTTGCCATGAGACCGTGGCAGATGTTTGGGCTATGCACATAGCCTTGGGGAAGCACGGTAAAACTCCCTTGTTGGCCTCCCCAGGAGAAGGCAGATGCAGGCTGGCTTGATTTTCCTAGAGAGATACCAAAGAAAGCATTAGCAAGATCCAATACAAAATGATATTGACACAATTAGGTACTAATTTCTTGTAATAAACCAGCATGTTTGGGACTGCGGCATACAGTGGTGGTGTTACCTTGCTTAATTCTCGATAGTCTACTATCGTATGCCACATTCTGGCCATACAGAACTACTGAAAAGGCTGTGGGGGGTATAATTATCCTCACCCACTCCAACTCTTTGATAGTGGCTGAGATTTTTTGGTGCCCTCCTGGAAGTTTATATTGTTTTGTAGCCATGACCCTCCAAGGTGAGGGTACTTTTACAGGGGACTATTTTGTCTGCCCCTTTAAGACCTCTTTGATCACTCTACAGTGGAGGTGGGATTCCCCTACAGTGGTCTGCAATATGGCATTCTGTAGATGATCAATTCCTAAATGTATTCTGGTATAGGAGAAATATATACTCTATAAAAAAAAAATTAAAAAAATAATTTTAACAAATATGACCTATTCTGAAGCACTTTTTCTATACCTACCTTTTTTTTTTTTTTTTATCTCCAGGCCTGATTTTAAAAAAAAAGAATTTTAAATTACACCTCCCCCATCTTTCTGTACCCAGCCCTTCCCCCATAGCTGCCTTAGGTGGTTAGGCCTTGGGGTCAGGGATAGGGGAGACAGAAATAAAGAGGCCTATCTTGTTGAAGTTGGATTTAAAAGTTTTAAATCGGGGCGGGGGGATTTGGGAGTTTCTATGCCCTTCTTTTAATTATTTCCAATTATTAGATCTATTTCACTTAAAGCTATGATCTGAACAATTGGGAAAGGTCTTTGCCTTTTCCAGAGGCAGCCTTCTGGCAGCCTTTTGCTGCCTTAGGGAAGTTCCAAGGGTGGTTTCCTTTTAATGTTCGAGTTTGTTTACAGTAATTACAGAACTAAAGCTTTGAACTCTCTGCAAAGAAGGTTTTGTGTTTTTTTTCGGGGGGGGGGGGGGTTGGGGGGGACTCCAGGAGTACTGATAGATAGATAGATAGATAGATAGACACTTATTTATTTTTAAGCAATTCAAATAGAGCTCTTTAAGAATTTTTCTTAGTTTATTATTACCAACCAGAAGTGTGAGAGTATACATTGAACAGACAGATGACACAAATAGAAAGTTAGTCACAGGAAACAGAAACACAGAAATATTTTTGAGAGGGGCAAACACAGGATTGAATATACATCATTTAATCCCATTTCTACCCTTTTTTGGGAACATTTCTAATTATAATACAGTGTTCTTTCCATAGAGTCATTTTTCTCCTGATTTTAAATCATATTGAGGCCAGATTGTGTTAGAGAAATAAACTTTTTTCTCATAGGCTCATAACTAAAATCTTTCCAATTTTTTTTTTTTTTTAATTCAGCCCAAAGTTTCCTATTCTTCCTCCCCTTCCTCTTCTGAGGAGGAGTCTATGGGTCCCACACTTTGGGGTCGTATCCCAGAGTAGCTAAAATTCTCCATACTCCAGACCGAGGCAATTTACGTTCTTTGACTCATGCATATCTGCATGCCCGAGTCTCTCACTGATTGTCCACTCAGAACAGGCAATCAGTCAGAGAGTCCTTCATTTCCACCTGGGCAAAGCACATATCTCTTTCTAGTTTTAATTTCTTTTCTGAATGGTGTGCAGTAGCTTTCGTTGCTTGTTCTGCCTCGGGAGCCATCCTCAACGCTCCTAACAGGGGCCATGCCATGGCCACCGCTATTTGGCCATCCCTTTTCTTCTCATTCAAATCTAGTTGTCCTGCTGTCTGTTGCAAAACACTTAGCAACCCCGCCAGGGCGTCCCCATGCTCTTGTGGCAGTCACCATTCATCCAGGAGGGCAGCCACCTCTCTGCACATAGGCAATATGGACCAATTTGATAATTCCCTCATGGATTCTCCCTTCCTAGAATTCATGCCCACTGTGGCCAGCAGCTCTTCTGTCCTCCTGGCTGTGCTCACCAATTGTTCCAGCCCAGCTTAGCCCCAAGACCGAAGGACATACCAGGCATGGAGTTAGACATGAGTTTAATAGGACTGACTCACAGGAGATATGGTTGTTCCACGGCAGTGGCTGGCCAGGAAAGTTGGAAGTTAGCACTCCGCAAAAGCAGGGGGTGCCAGAGGGTGGTTTATAAGGCTAAGGACAAGGGGGGCCAGTGATTTGTGTACTTGTCATATCTCCACCCCTAACAGCTCTACGAGCTCCCTGAGAAGGGGAACTCTGTGTTGTTTATTCAATTTTATAGCTTTAATCTTGACATGGTAACCTTCAAATTAATATTTCTCTGCTTGAATTTTACTGCTCCCTTAGCATTATCTTCTACTTTAGCATCTCCCAAACTCGCTTCTTAAAAAATTAAATGGGAGTCAGTTCTCCGTATTTGTATATCTGAAAATACTAGACTGTCTTAGTTAACCTACCTCTATTGCAAGTCTTACAATTGGGTAGAGTGCAATACTAGTGGTCAATAAGGGGGGGAAGGGGAAGGGGTATGGGATGTTTGGGGTTTTCTTTTTCCTTTTTATTTTTCTGGAGTAATGCAAATGTTCTAAAAATGATTATGGTGATAAATGCACAACTATGTGATGATACTGTGAACCAATGATTGTATACTTTGGATGGATTGTATGATATGTGAATATATCTCAATAAAATTACATTAAATAAATAAATAAATAAATGGCACCATGCTCAAACGTGATCTTCATATGCCCCTTTTGGAAAATACTAAATCACATTAGCATGTTAAAGACCCTGACAAGTTCTGCCATAAACACACCCACTTAACCTTCTTTAATTCAGTGTTTCAAATTTACTTATGTGCATGGAACTCTTTTTGAAAAATACCCATTAACATCTCATTGAACAAATTCCTTAGAAACACACTCTGGAAAACTGTGGTTTACTTGTTTCAGTTATACATCTAGCCCACTGGATAATTCACACCTTAAAAGCAAAGACTGAGCCTTCTATCTCCTTTGACTCCATGTCACCTGCAGAGCACCCTGATAAGCTAAGTAAATACTTGTAGAACTGGTATCAGATTGAAGAAAGGGGCAGAGGGATTAATGACTCTAGGGTCCAGGAGGAACATAAAATATTGAATTATTTTCTCCCATTTTCTGCTTTTTTGTGTTTTCTTAGCCTAAGGACAGAGGATAGCAGCAGTGTTTGTGAATACCTGCAGGGAGAGTGCCATTTGTGCAGGTCAGTGAAGCTTGAGAGAAGCCCAGAGACTTTGGAATCTAGTCACCAGCTAGCCAGCGAGTATGGCTTCCAGCCTCACAGCCAACATCTTTGAATGCATGAAGGAACATTTGCAGGTGAGTTATGGTTTTTATGCCTTTGTACAAATCCTCGGAAGAACTATGTGACATGCTAACATGTCAGCAATGATATGATCGTTGTGTTTCTTATGGCATTTCTGGAAAGAAATCGTAGGCAGATCTCTATTAAGCGTGTCAGACTAGACCTTTCCCTGCCTTCCCCTGTTGACAGATCCCATGTGAAGGTTGCTATGGGAAACACTCCCTCCTGAAACAGTAGTCGTGTCTGCAACTGGCGAGATTCCAGGAGCAATGCTATTGTGCTCAGGAACATGGCCTTCTGGGACTTTACCCAGAAGTAGAGAGACAGCCTGGTGGCAGGAAAGAGCTTTTATAAACAAAATTCAAGGAACAGGGTGTTCATTTACAGTGCTGGGAACTGCGCCATCAAGGACCCTGACTTGGTTGGATCAGCAAAACTGACTGAGCTCCAGTGTGCTCAGGAATAGTTGTGTTTCACCTATGGGGAGAAAGTTCATTTTTGTGTCATTTCTAGGAGTACCTTTGCAGGTCAAGTAGAATAAAATCAGAATGCAGGTAACATGAGAAGCACCAAAGTCATTTAAAGGGCAACATTTTGTGCAAAACTCAGTGTTCAGTTAGGATAATGAAAAGGCATGTCTTGGTATAGGAATCACAGAGCACATTGGTGACCAGAAGTTTTGACCACCACTTCAGGCTGAGGAATGACTCTGGGACAAAGCTATAGAAAGGAAGTTAAGAGTGTGCAATGTCTGAAATGGGACTGTCTGGAAGCAGAGCCTGAGGCACGGGTTTGGGTGCATGGGAATTCTTGAGGATGTTGTCTCAGGAGAAAAGGAGGAAAGGAGGCAAGAGAGAGCAGGGGAAGGAGCAAAACAGAGCATCCTGTCTCAGCTGGGGACTAGCTTCAGCTGGACCCCATGGGGAGCCCTGAATAGCACTACAAAGTTGCACCTTGAGGGAAGGGGACTGGCCTTTTGTACCACCCTAGTGGCGCATAACCTCCCAGGCCATGCGACTTCCTTTGACCAGGGGCCATTCTCTGGAGAAGTGGGAGAGTGTGAACACCCAGCAGCTGGGGAGGGTGCACCAACCCGGTAAAGGGGACCTGTGCAGGGCACCAGCAGCATCCACTCTAGTTGTTTACCCAAAGCCACAAACTCATTAGTGGCACCATCAAGACTAAAACCCAACTCCCCAAGCTTTGCCACCACCTCATCAAGTCCACTTTTTGTAATGGCAGTACCCGACCATTATGCCCTTCTTTACAAAGCATTTTCAGAGCTGTTATCTCATTTCATGCCCACCATAGTCCTAGGAGATAGACAAGGGCAGGTATCTGCAAGCCTGTTTTACAAATGAGGACAAGGAGGCTGATAGAGGGACCTGGCTCAAAGTCGCACACGTGGAGTAACAGAGTTGAAACTAGAACCTTGTCTGTGGCACACCAGCACCTATCCTAGGTTGAAGAGGCATCTGATAGTGAGCCACCTGCTAGCCCTTTATGCTTGATGTCTGCTGGGCGCAAGCTCACTGTCATTGATTGGGCTTTGTCCCATGTCCCTCAGATGCTTTGGCAGCCACGAGCCTCAAACAAGGACCCCCATTTGAGCAGGGTCTTGCTCACCAGGACAGAATATTTCAGTTCCTTGTCATGGATCACAGGCCCTAGCATGGAGTTTCTGGTTTCTATTTCTAACGTTTGGAGCCAACTCTTAGTAATAAGAGAAAAATAGTCTATTTTTATAAAATGACTCAGATGTCTTTGGAAACATTTACAATGCTTGGAATGTTTTGTTTTAATAATTTCCTGATCTGTATGCATTAAGGCGTTTTAATGTAACAACTAAAACTAAATTCCTCATCACCGTTGAGTTGAAATTTCACTTTGCACTTTCCTTGCATTTAAATTTAATCACAGTCGATCTCACCTGATCTGAATTTGTTTTAACTTCCTTGGATGTTTGCTTATTTGTGGGGAGTTCTCTGTTTTTTGTCTTTCTTTCCTCTTCTATTTCTTTAAGCCTCGGAATCTTTCTCATAATCTAATGGTTTCCTGTGCTGGCGTCTGGATATCCAGAGCCTGCTCCGAATCCTAGCTTCGATGAGGTTGCCTGGACAAGCAAGGCTATTGTGGAGTCGCAGAATCGAAAGACGGTGGTTCCGCACCAAAGCCACCTTGTGCTGACCTTGCTGCCAAAAAAGCTTGGGTGCCTACAATTGGGCATGAATTTTGACCTAGCAATTACACTTCTTAGATTATTCTAGGGAAACAATCATGGACACACACAAAAGGTTACCACTGCATTTTTTACAGGAAAAAAAAATACTGATCGGGAAAGTCCTCAGCCTCCAGTAAAAGGGAAACAGTCATACAAAATATATTATATCCATATGATGAAATAACATACATCAGTGGTTCTCCAACTTGAGTGTGCATTAGAATCCCCTGGAGAGTTTGTTCAATAAAATACAGATGGCTAGGTCCTATGCTTGGAGTCGCTGCTTCAGGAGATCTAGGATGGGGTCTGGAAATTTGCATTTCTACCAAGTTCCAAAGGGTTGCTGATGTTGCCAGTCCATAGACCACACTTTAGGAAACATTGCTAAACAATAATATGTAATGACATGTTCACTATAAGCTATTATCTTAAAAAGGAAATTTGAATGACAAAAAGTACTGTAAACCTATGTTTGTAAACAATACCAATATTAAAAAGTCAGATGGTAGATAACTATCTTTAAGTGGTAGGATTGTGCCGGGGGAGGAGTTCTTTTTTCTTTTCTTCTCCCTCTCCCTTTTTTGCGTTGACTTGGAACTCATAGACCTGGGTTTAACCCCATCTCCAGCTCTGCTAGCTGGAGCAAATTAGCTAACCCACAACCTCAACCTCCTCTCCCATAAACAGAAAATGACACATACCTCAAGGAGTTATTTTGATTATTCTGACTATTAAGTGAAATAATGTAACATTCATCATGTATTCATTTGATGTATTCATTCATTTAACCACTCTCAATGGAAGCCCTACTGTGTCTGGGGCACTGAGCCAGGGACCAAAGGTGACATGATGAAGAAAGATGCAGCATCTTGACCTCACACAACTTCTCCTGCAAAGGAAAACAAACTGCAGCGAGCATATTTTATCCTAATCTCAACATCAGTCATTTCCTTCTCCAGGAGAGAGGAGACTATATTGTAAAGGTTCAGAAACCAGTGCTTTCTGGAATAAATCCCAACCCCAAACAACATTTACTTGTCCTGTTTGATGCCTAACAGAAGAATCCATTTTTTAAAAATTGAGCTATAATTCATATATATAATAGTATATAATATATAATATACAGTATACAATTCCTATACTATAAAATTAACCCTTTTAAGTATGGAGTTCTGTGGTTTTTAGTATGTTGGCAAAGTTGTGCAATCATCACCTTTATCCAGAACATTTTCATCCCTGTATCTATTAGCAGTCAGTTGTCCCTGGCAACCATTGTCGGAAATAAAGCGGTGCCTGTAAGGGAATAAACGCTCTCTCGGTTCTGGAGGAGAAAAGAATTTATTTACAATCTTGCAAGATGGGGCGTCCAGCCAAACACGCGGGAGGCTGGCGCGCCAGAGGAAGAGAATGGCGATGTTTAAATCCCCTACTCCTAATTCGCAAGTCCCTCCCCTGTTTCCCCATTGACTGGGTACTACAGAGGTTACAGCCTATCCGAGAACACTAACTAATTCATCTTTTGAGATTTTAATTTGTACAGCCAATCCCAGAGAGCCAACTAGCTCATTATTGAAATTTTGAACTGATTAGCCAATGCCCCCCAAATTTTTATTTTTTGCTGTGAGTTCCCGCCTCTGATACTACCTCATGTCTCTTTACATCAGGCAGATTCTCTCTTCTCTTTGTCTGGGGCTTGTTTAAACTGGTTTTGCCTCCATTTCCCTTATTCCATGCTGTCTCTATGTGAAAACGAAACTTATTCCTTTCTTACAGATTCCCTCCTCTTTCTTTTTTAAACACTTTTAGTTTTCACATTTTAGATTCTCAAATTTGCTAAGGGCTTTTTCACATTCCTCATCATACGGATCTTTCTTATTTTTGATTCTAGTGGTTTTGATGGGTTTTTGAACTAGCCTTTGAGCACACAGGATTATGTAGCACCCAGCTGTTATAAACATTTTGGCTGGAATGATAAGGAAAATTAAAATAGATGTTGCAATTCCTTTCCATTTCTCGAACCAATTTTCCAACCATTCTATGAGTGGGTTGTTAATGCTAGAATTCTTTTCTAGTTTCTGAAATAAGGCTGTTAAGCCTTGTAGGGCTTTGGTGATAGTTCCATTAGGCGCAGTATTATAGGGGATGAATGTGCGACAATTTCCCCCAACTATAGCACAGATGCCTCCTTTTTCAGCTAGCATCATGTCTAGGGCCATTCTGTTTTCCCATGCCATTCGGCTAGTGGCATCTAACTGTTCTGCTATTTCTTTAATGACATCCCTGGTATAGTTGATAAATTTTAGCTGATGATTGACATTTTTATTGATGGTGACCCACCAGAATAAGGACGATTTAAATTCTGCAGGTACTTGATTTTTAGCTTTAAACTCATTAGGAACTTTCTGGGGAACCCCTATACTATCTACAAACATTTTTTATTGAAGGAACTAGGTACACTTTGTACATTTTTCTTTTCTCCTTTGCCTTGGGTTGGTACTTTTTTATTACTTTCAAATGCCAGGGTAAATGAGATAGCCAATTGAACCAGAGCACAGGTTCCTCCCCACCTTTCAGGTAGTGTTGGCCAGAGGATGCCCTTCCCACAGTACCACCAGAGGTCTGCTCGGGGTATAGTTAGGCTGGAGAAGTTGCCAGTACTATCCTTGCTCACATTCCACACCTGTGTACACAGAGCCATGGTACCAAGATCCTGGAGCCCTTCTTCCCATCTGGAGAGACAGGCAGAGTGGTTTCCGGGACCGAGGTGAGACGCTGGTATGGCTTTGACACTTCCCTTCTGGACTGGAGGGAAAAGGGAGGACAACGTACTACAACTTTCACCAGGAGTAGCATTTTGAAAGAGGAGTGTTATACATTTAAACTCCCTTTCATGCTTTTTCATCCCCAAGGGGAAGGGCATAATCTGAACAGTGGGTTGTTTGGTTGTACAAGCATGACAGTCACTTCTGTTTAGACTCTGGATGGTATGTTTGCCCCATTCTACCCAGGCATTTGTATTTCCATAACCTGTCTCTATTTCTGTGGTTTGCTTTAAGTCTTTGGTCTTAAGTGTTCTAATGACCTTGGGGTCAATTTGAACTGGAGAGTTAAATTCCAGCCAAGTTTCCCTTAATAGTTTTTCCTCCAACCTGGGTAAGACCCATCCCTCATACTGTGTGGTCCACCAAGCAGTGTCCCAAGAATAACAGGGGTTAGGTGTCTCATAAGTTATACTCTCAAATGTTCGCCCCCCAACAATCTTGCTTTCTATTTGAACAGTCTGCTTACATAAATGCTTATATTCCTCACTCAGTTGTTGCTGACGTTTTAGATTTTTACAGCTCATTACTTGACAAACATCAAATTGTACAGTTTGAGACTTTAAACCTTTGACTACACTTATAACCAGCTTAGCAGAACCTGTTACTCCTTGAATATAGAACATTATGATCAGTATAAGCAATTTCATCATTAAGCTATACACAGAGCACAATGCAAACATAGGGTTTAATTCAGCCCTTCCTCCCTCCTAGTATGTTCTTTCAACTGTTGCCTATTTAAAGTGATCCTTAGGGGATCTGAGGTAGGAGTCACTTTCCAGGATTCAGGTTGAGTTGCTGGATACTTATCGTCTGGTTCAGGCACCGGTCCCTTCACTCGTGTGTAATGAGTCCAGCCTCTTTCTGCCGTTCGGACTGCCGTCTCAGTTGTCAGCAAGACCTGATAGGGTCCTTCCCAGATCGGTTGAAGTTTGGATTCTTTCCACGACCGGATCAGAACCCAGCTGCCAGGCTGATGTCGATGGGCAGCAAATTCAAGAGGCGGGGTCTGAGCCAGCAGTCCACGGTGCCTGAGAGATGATAAAGTAGAAGACAAGGCCAGTATATAATTCTTAAGAAAAAGATCTTTTGTGTCTAGGGAGGGGAGCTCTCCAGTCCACCTGGGGAAAGGCAAACCAAAAAGCATTTCATAAGGGGAAATTCCCAGTTCTTTTCTAGGGGCAGTCCTGATTCTTAGTAGAGCTATAGGTAAGCACTTGATCCAAGGTAACTTTGTTTCCAAAACTAATTTAGAAAGATGTTTCTTTATGGTTTGATTCATTCTTTCCACTCTCCCAGAGGATGGTGGATGCCAGGGAGTGTGGAAGTCCCAAGTGACACCCAGGCTTCTCATGACATTCTGCAACACACAGGAGGTAAAGTGACTGCCATTATCAGAGTCTATATTTTCCACTAACCCATAACGGGGAATGATTTGTTCAAGGATAACTTTAGAAGTTCCCAATGCTGTAGCTGAGGATAGAGGGTAGGCTTCCACCCATCCAGTGAGGTGGTCGACAATTACCAAAATATATTTTAAACGACCGATTGGTGGCATTTCAGTATAATCAACTTGAATGCTCTGGAATGGTCTCAGGCCCGGCTCTCTTCCCCCTTGTACCTGTTTTCTTAAAACCTTTTTATTAATTTTTTTTTTGACAAATTATGCACCGCTCACAGATTTGTTTAGCAACTGTATAAAAGCCTACACATCCAAATTGTCTAAGTACTACATCACACATGGCTTGTACCCCCCAATGACTCCCCTGGTGTAGGACTGCTAATATCTCCCTCATTATTTGTTTATTTAACATTTGTCTGCCATCTGGGAGAAACCATTTCCCCTGATCATTTAAGGTTGCTCCTAACTGTTTCAACTCTTTTACTTCTTTGGCAGAGAATGTAGGGACCCCAAATTCCTTAGGGATAGAGGGTATTAGGATCATTATTTTTAAAGGGGGGTAGAGAGAGGCCTCCTTAGCCTTTTCATCAGCCAACCTATTGCCTTTTGCCTCAAAAGTAGGTCCCTTCTGGTGTCCATTTATATGCACCACTGATATTTCTCTAGGTAAGAGTAGATTGGTTAATACTTGTTTCACCAATTCCCCATGAACCAGTTCTTTTCCTTTGCTATTGATTAATCCCCTTTCTTCCCAGATCTTTCCAAAGGTGTGGACTACCCCAAAGGCATACTTAGAGTCAGTGTATATTGTACCATCCTTTCCTTCTAATAATTTGAGGGCTTGATTTAGTGCATACAATTCACAAGTTTGAGCTGACCACTTATTGGGCAATCAGCTAGCTTCTTTTACTTCACAAGTTATCCCATCCACAACTGCATAGCCATTGTGCCTTTCTCCTTCTAGGACTTTGGAGGATCCATCTATGAACAGTCTTTCCCCCGAGTGCAGGGGAAGATCCCTTAGGTCAGGTCGGACTCGAGTTTGGTATTCAATTAGGTCTAAACAGTCATGCTCAGGGGTCTCTACTTGCTCAGGCCCCTTCCAGAGGAAGGAGGCCGGGTTTAGGCTATGATCTGTTGTTAAGACCAAATCATCTTTTTCCATTAGGATTGCTTCATATTTTAAGATTCGAGAATCAGTTAACCATTTCCCTGCCCTTTGAGACAGAATAGTTCTCACTTGATGAGGAGTACTAACTACTAATGCCCCTCCAAAGGTTAATTTCCTGCTTTCTTCTACTAAAAGGGCAGTTGCTGCAATGGCTTGAACACACCCAGGCCACCCCCTAGAGACTGGATCTAAAACCTTCGAAAGGAAAGCCACCGGCCTTCTTTGGCCTCCCCAGATTTGGGTTAGGACCCCCAAAGCTGTTCCCTTATCTACTGTAACAAACAGGTGAAAGGGTTTTTCGAGGGAAGGAAGTGCTAGAACAGGAGCTTGCACCAGTGCCTGCTTGAGTTCATTTAATGCCTTTATTTCCACTTCCTCCCATTCTATCTTGTCAGGCTCTTCCTCTAGTAATTTTTGGTATAGCTCTTTAGTTCGAGATGCAAAAGAATCTATCCACAATCTACAGTACCCTACCAATCCCAGGAATTTTCTTAGCTCTCTTTTTGTTTGAGGAAGAGGCAACTCTACTATGGCCTGGATTCTTTCTGGATGGATTTTTCTTTTTCCTTCACTTATGAGGTGGCCTAGGTACTTAACTTCCCTTGCTACAAATTGCAGTTTACTTTTAGATACCCTTAATCCTTGTTCCCCTAAAAAGTTCAGTAGATTTTTCGTAGCTTGAGCCACCACTTGCCTTTCTTTACCTGATATTAATAGATCATCTACATATTGCAGAAGGGTGATTTCAGGTGGGACTGGAAATTTTTCCAGTACCCTCTCTAACTCTTGCCCAAAGAGATTGGGGGACTCCGTGAAACCCTGAGGTAAGACCGTCCATCTGTATTGCTGCTTTCGCCCATTGAAGAGATCTTCCCACTCAAAGGCAAACAGGTCTCTACTTTCTGGATCAAGGGGACAGGCCCAGAAGGCATCCTTTAAATCTACTACACTAAACCACTTATGATGGAAGGGAATTTTACTCAGGAGAGTGTAAGGATTAGGAACTACAGGGTGTCGAACCTGGACAATTTTATTAATGGCCCTTAGATCCTGCACCATTCTCCAGCTACCATCTGGTTTCTGAATGGGGAGAATGGGAGTATTAAAAGAGGACATACAGGTTTCCAAGAGTCCATCCCGAAGGAGACCCTCAATGATGGGTTGGAGTCCCTGTCTTCCTTTAAGAGGAATAGGATATTGTTTCTGGCACACGACCTCCCCTTCCTTTTTTTAACTTGATTTTAATTGGGGGAATTTGCAACCCTCCCCTGTTTCCTTCTTTTACCCATACCTCCTCCTTAATGTCTCTTTCATCTTCTTCAGTGAGCAGGGCCAAAACCTCAATCCGTCCATTCCTTACCTCTAAATCCAGTCCCATAGGTATTATTAGGTCTCTTCCTAATAAATTACTCCCAGCTTCTGGGATGTGCAACAAGGGAGCTATGATTTGATTATTTTCCCAACAAATGTTAGTAGGTTCAAGAATGGGAACTTTAAATCCCTCCCCTTTTACCCCTGTGACGGTGAGGGAACTGCCAGAGAGCCTGGCCCCCTTTGGAAGATGATTTACAGAGGAGCAAGCTGCTCCAGTGTCTACCAAGAATGTAATTTCCTCTTGATATGGGCCCACCTTTAAATTTACTAAAGGCTCCCGGTGGGCTTCTGAGATGAGGAGCCTCTGACTCTCCTAGTCTTCAAAATTCATTAGCGGTATAACTCGACCCTCCTTCTGTAAGTCTGGGCACTCCCTTTTGAAATGGCCAGGCTTTTCACAATGATAACACCCTGCAGAGTTCTGCATTTTCCTTGCTCCTTTTTTTAAATCAGCCCAGCCCCCTCCCCTATCTCGCCTCTGTCTGCATCCCCCATTTCCTGTTTCTAATCTTTTCTTGACCAAGTGGTCAACAGTGGCTATCATGACTTTAGCCTGCTGCTTTTGTTTTTCGTCCTCCCTTCTTACAAATACTTTCTGTGCTTCCCTTAATAACTCCTCCAATGGCTTATTCATCCATCCATCTATTTTCTGAATCTTTTTCCGAATATCAGGCCAAGATCCCTTCACATAGCTGACCTTTAACATTCCCTGGGCTACAGGGTCATCAGGGTTCATACCTGAATATTTCCTTACTTGTTCTCTCAATCTTTGTAGATAAGCAGAGGGAGACTCATCTTTCTCTTGATTTACCTCAAAGGCCTTATCCAAATTTTGAGATTTGGGTACCGCCAATTTTATTCCCTCTACAATGAGGTCTCTGAGATCCTTCATTTGTGCCCTATCCTCTTTATCATTATTATCCCAATCAGGGTCAGTATTTGGAAATTTTTGCTCTGCTGCCATCACCCCTTGCCCTGGCGGGTGTTGCCTTTCCCATTCTTTCATAGCAGCCCCTCTTATCATTCCTCTCTCCTCTTTTGTAAAGAGGATGTTTAATATGGACATAAGTTCAGACCACGTGTATAGGCTAGAGCCTAGGAACTGATCTATTTGCTCAGCCAGCCCCATTGGGTCCTCTATTAGCAATTTCATCTCCTTCTTAAAATTTCTTACTTCTGCACTCGTTAATGGGGCATTTACATACCCGACTTCCTGTGGCCCCATAGGCACCTCCCTCAAGGGGTAAAGGGATTTAACGGGGTGATGTTCCCTTACTCTCTTTCCTTCAAGAGTTTTTGGAAATGGAAAATTCTGTACATCCTTTTTGCACTGTATTAATTCTTTCCTCAACCATTGATGGGTCATATCTGGTGGGGCAGTTGGCGCCGATGGGCCTCCTGATTCCCCTGGAACCTGTGCGGACCTTATTAGGTCCTCAGACTCTAACAATCTCTGCCCTGGGGGAGGAGGGGAATAGTAGGGAGGAGGAAGGCTTAATAAGGGGTCCCAGGGTTTAGATTCTACCAACTCATCTTCCAAGTTTGGGTTTTTATCTTTCACAAGGTAAAGGGGAGTTTTTTTGTTCTTTAGCCAGCACGTGGCATAATCAGACTCCTCCTTAGAAAAGGGTTTCTTCTCATTAACATAAATTACAAGGTTGGCACAGAGCCAGTCCTCCTCTGACCCATACTTTGGCCAGAATACGTCTGGTGGTGAAATGCTTTCTTCAGTCCAAATGTAACAACAGTATTTAATCATTTTCTTTTTGTCCTTTCCCTTGGTCCGATCGCTATCGGTCCAATATTTTAACATCCTACCTAGTGGGCTATCTGGAGGGATGTCCCCGAGGGACTCTATAGGTGCCCCCTTTTCTTCTTCCCCGGCCGGCCAACTGCCTCTATTTCCCATCCTGAGTCTTGTCTGGGCTTCTTTCTCTCAGTTCCTTTCGCTTCGTCTGTCTCTGGCCCTTTCCCTCGCGGGAGAAGGGAACCGCAGATTGAGACTCCGCACTCGCTTCGTGCAGTATGTCGCACGTCTCAGTCACACACAAGCAGCTCCAGACTCATCAGGAATTCCCGACCACCAAGGCAATATATTACTTTCCTTACCTTGGTCCGTGCACGGAGTTGCCTGGTCAAACAGAGGCAAGCCCTTTCCCCCTTTTCTCATCCACAACCGGCAGATCCAAGCGTCTGGTCTCGGGCCCTTTAGCTGCCGGAGATGGGCCCCCAATGGCGGAGTCCGAGACCGCTCAATCAGCGGGGCGCGCCTTCCCTTTGTCCACCTCGGGGGTCCCCCTCCGAAGCTTTGGATCCCGGACGAGCCCCCAAGTTGTCGGAAATAAAGCGGTGCCTGTAAGGGAATAAACGCTCTCTCGGTTCTGGAGGAGAAAAGAATTTATTTACAATCTTGCAAGATGGGGCGTCCAGCCAAACACGCGGGAGGCTGGCGCGCCAGAGGAAGAGAATGGCGATGTTTAAATCCCCTACTCCTAATTCGCAAGTCCCTCCCCTGTTTCCCCATTGACTGGGTACTACAGAGGTTACAGCCTATCCGAGAACACTAACTAATTCATCTTTTGAGATTTTAATTTGTACAGCCAATCCCAGAGAGCCAACTAGCTCATTATTGAAATTTTGAACTGATTAGCCAATGCCCCCCAAATTTTTATTTTTTGCTGTGAGTTCCCGCCTCTGATACTACCTCATGTCTCTTTACATCAGGCAGATTCTCTCTTCTCTTTGTCTGGGGCTTGTTTAAACTGGTTTTGCCTCCATTTCCCTTATTCCATGCTGTCTCTATGTGAAAACGAAACTTATTCCTTTCTTACACCATGAACCTACTTTCTGTCTTGATGGATTTGCTTGTTCTGGACATTTCATATAAATGGAATCATACAATATGTGACCTTTTGTGTCTTACTTCTTTCCCTGAGCACAGTGTTTTCAAGGTTCCTCCGTGTTGTAGTATGTGTCAGTACTTCAGTCCTTTTTTATAGCTGAATGATATTCTTTTGTATGGATAGACCACACTTTGTTTATACATTCATCCACTGGTGAACATTTGATTGTTTACCTCTTTGGGCTATTATGAATAATGCTGCTATGAATATGTATGTACAGATTTCCATGTGGATGTGTGTTTTCAATTTTCTTGGGTATATATATAGGAGTGGATTTGCTGAATCATACAGTAACTCTATGTTTAACATTTTGAGGAGCTGCCAGACTGTTTTCTAAAGCTGCTGCACCTTTTTATGTTCCTACCAGCAGTGTATGAGGGTTCCACTTTTTCCACATCCTCACCAACACTTGTTACTGTTGGTCTTTTTTATTATAACCATTGTAGTGGGTGTGAGGTGGAATCTCATTGTGGTTTTGATTTGCATTTCCCTAAAAATAACAATTTGAGCATATTTTCATGTGCTTGTTGGCCATTTGTATATCTCCTTTGGAGAATTGCCTTTGCCTCCTTCTGGACTCGATTTCCCCATCTGAGAACTAGAAGTTGGCTTAGGTCATCCCTAAGGTCCCCTTGGGCTGTGTTCTAGTTTGCTAATGCTGCAGAATGCAAAACACCAGAGATGGATAGGCTTTTATAAAACAGGGGTTTATTTCGCTACACAGTTACAGTCTTAAGGCCACAAAACGTCCAAGGTAACACCTCAGCAATCAGGTACCTTCACCAGAGGATGGCCAATGGTGTCCGGAAAACCTCTGCTAGCTGGGAAGGCAGCCGGCGTCTGCTCCAAAGCTCCGGCCTCAAAACGGCTTTCTCCCAGGACATTCCTCTCCAGCAAGCTTACTCCTCTTCAAAACATCACTCCCAGCTGCACTCAATTTCCTCCCCCCCCCCAGTCAGCTCATTTATATAGCTCCACTGATCAAGGCCCACCCTGAATGGGTGAGGCCATGCCTCCATGGGAACATCTCATCAAAATTATCACCCACAGCTGGGTGGGGCACATTCCAAGCAAATCTAACCAGCACCAAAATTTCTGCCCCACACAA
Source organism: Choloepus didactylus (assembly GCF_015220235.1). Lineage (NCBI taxonomy): Eukaryota > Metazoa > Chordata > Mammalia > Pilosa > Megalonychidae > Choloepus > Choloepus didactylus. The sequence continues at coordinate 10,420,397 of NC_051334.1, read as the reverse complement.
GACCACAAAGCTAATGGCATTTGGGGGACACAATACACTCAAACCGGCACATTCCACCCCCTGGACCCCAAAATGACATTATCTTTCCAAATAAAAAATACATTAATTCCATCACAATATCACAAAAACTTAAATCATTTCAGTAACAAAAGTTAAGTACAAGATCCCATCAAAATCAATTTAGGCGTGGTCAGTCCTAAGGCATAATTCCCCTCTAGCTGTGGATCTGTGAACTTAGAACAAGTTATATGCTTCCAATATACAAAGGAGGGACATTCATAGGATAAACATTTCCATTGCCATAAGGAGAAACAGTAAGGAAAACAGGGTTAACAGGAGCAAAACAGTTCCTAAAACCTGCAGGACAAACTCCATCAGATTTCAAAGTCTGAGAGTCATTAACAGAACAACGTTGCATCCTTGGGGCTTGAGAGAGGGGAGCCTAACCCTTCCCAAGGGCCTTTTTGGCAGCCGTTTCCTCTCCAAATGCTTGGGTGAGTGCTCCAACATATCCACACACTGGGGAGACCACCTTCTCGGCCCCACCCTCCTCAAACATCGGGGCAGCTCCCGGATTCCTTTCCATCTCTGGGGCACACGCTCAACCCCTTCAGAACAGTGTGGTGGCAGCCAGGCTCTCCCCAATTCCCTGGGAATGTGCTCCACCCTCTTTGGGACCTCAGGTGGCAAAACTCTTCCAGAGCATCGAGGCAGAAAGCCCGCCCTCGACCTCCAGGGCAAACTCACCCTTTCCATGCCTGTGGGCTGCTCCGCTCTCCCAGCCTGAGACCTCCTGACTCCAGACCTCAACCTCCATGGCTCTGTCTTTGAAGAGATTTTTCCTTTAATTTTTTCCTTGTCTGTCTCCTCCAGTCCAGACTGGCAATGGCTCTGTCCATAAAGATCTCACAAAAATTCTGTTGGCTTTGCATGAAGCACACAGGGGTCAAAGCCATCAGACAATAGGACTTTCCACAAATCCTTTCTGCTTAACTCCTTTTCCAATCTTGGCTTGTACTGAAATGGCGGCTGGGTTCCATGTTTGGTTACATCCTCACGTTGGGCTGTAGCTTCTGGGATTCCACCCCCTGGAAGCTCGTAATTTTCCAAGCCATCAGCTTCTGGTTTCTTTGAACCCAAGAGTTCAGTTCTAAGTTTAATCTCTTTCCGCTCGCATTTTACTATAAGCTGCAAGGAGAAGCCAGGATACCTCCTCCACATGTAGTCTGGAGATCTCCTCAGCTAAGTATTCCAAGTTGTTGCTTCCAGATTCTTCCTTCCATCTGACACCAGGACTCAATTTTGCCAAATTCTCTGCCACTTTAAAACAAGGATCACCTTTCTTCCAGTTCACAACAACACGTCCATCATTTCTGTTCAAGTCCTCATCAGAAGTATCTTTAGAGTCCATATTTCCACAAACAGTCTCTTCAAAGCAGTTTAGGCCTTTTCTATCAAGCTCCTCACAATTCTTCCAGCATATTCCCCTTATCCATTTGAAAAGCCGTTCCAACATGTTTGGTATTTGCAAACTCAGCAGCAAAAGCACCCCACTTCTCTGGTACCAAAATCTGTCCTAGTTTGCTAATGCTGCAGAATGCGAAACACCAGAGATGGATAGGCTTTTATAAAACGGGGGTTTATTTCGCTACACAGTTACAGTCTTAAGGCCACAAAGCGTCCAAGGTAACACCTCAGCAATCGGGTACCTTCACCGGAGGATGGCCAATGGCATCCGGAAAACCTCTGCTAGCTGGGAAGGCAGCCGGCATCTGCTCCAAAGCTCCGGCCTCAAAACGGCTTTCTCCCAGGACGTTCCTCTCTAGCAAGCTTGCTCCTTTTCAAAACATCACTCCCAGCTGCACTCAGTTTCCTCCCCCCGAGTCAGCTCATTTATATAGCTCCACTGATCAAGGCCCACCCTGAATGGGTGGGGCCATGCCTCCATGGGAACATCTCATCAAAATTATCACCCACAGCTGGGTGGGGCACATTCCAAGCAAATCTAACCAGCACCAAAATTTCTGCCCCACACAAGACCACAAAGCTAATGGCATTTGGGGGACACAATACACTCAAACCGGCACAGGCTGTAACAGTCTGTCAGACAGAAGTCAGTGGATATATGGTCAGTTCCAAAAATGTGACCCACACACATCTGTCTCCACCCTCAGGGATATGTCACAGCACAGTAACCATATTTTTCAAGTCAAAATGCAGGATTTCTGATCCAACAAAGGATTTTTATGTTCAGGAAGTTGTCTGGGCACCCTTGTACCATGTATGTTCAATATAGAAATATCAGAATGTTTAGAATATATTTGAAATGCATAAAAGAGAAAATTAAAATAACCTATGGGTCCTTCTCATTCAAGACAACAGAGAATATTTTGATGTCTTTCCTTCCAGTCTTTTTGAAATTATTTATTTACTAGTTTTCCCTAGATTGTGAGTGCCATGTGTTTTATTCTTATTTATCTTCCCAAAGTTAGGCACTTAACAGGTAGCCAGTGGATGTTTGATTTTTAAAAAATCAATGAACAAAAAATTGCATGGCAAAATATTTTCACTTGTAAGGTATTTCTATAATTTACAGGAATAACTGGACAAAATTAGAACAGTTGCTCCATGTTATCAAGAACCAATCTTTTTCTTGGGAAACAAACCCATGCTTAATTTTACCGAGTTGGCAGTTGGCAGATAATTTTTTAAACTTTTTCTTTTTTTTTTTTTTTGGTTATAGAGGCCACCACAGTTCTATGATAAAAGCCAGGGACCAGAATTCAGAGTCCTTTGGGTTTCCCTAGAGAAGGCAGCATTAGCTGACTAATCAAACTCCATCAGACACAGCTCTTTCATTGCCTCATGCACATTGCATCACTTAGTGGTATGTTCAACTGCAAGTAACCAAAAAGCACAACTAGAGCAGCTTGAACTTAGACGGGTTCATTTTCTCACTTGTTCCTTAGAGAACTCGACCCCACCCAGGGCAGGTGCAGGGCCCTGGTCTCCGCCCTTCTCTTGGCCTTTTTCTCACGTTCCTAGCTCCAGGCATCACTTCTGCATTCAAGGCAGGAGGAAAAGAGAAAAGGGAAAGGCCACACCAGCCCACTCAGTCTCTTTTGATCAAAGAAGCGAAAGCTTCTCAGAATTCCCCACCACCCCAAGAACGTCTGCTTAGGTCTCACTGCCCAGAATCAGGTCACAGGGCTACTGCCAGCCACAAGAGGGTCTGGGCAACAGAGCTGGGCATACTGCCACTGCAAACAAAGCTGAGGTTATGTTAGCACAGAAGAAGGGCGTGAATGGACATTGGTAAGCAAGTAATGGCATCCACCATGTGCTCTCCTATCTAATCAAGAGCTGCATGGCACTTTATGGGATTTGGGTTCATGTATATGAAGCGCCCATCTCTGGAGGTATCCAGGGTAGGGGAGCTTTTAATAATAATGATAACTATATGATAACTATGCTTATGATAACCAGTTTTTTTTTTTTTTTTTTTCAATTGGATGCAAGTTAAGCATCTACTATGTGCAGAACATGTTGCTGGGGTGTCCACATGTTCTCAAATTTACTTAGAGTTAGGAGGGAATAAAGGCATGCAGGCACATGCTTCTGTGGGAGTGAGAAATGAAGGTTAGGAGGCGGGTGCAGGGTGCAGCTGCCCCTCAGAGTTTACCCTCTGGGTCCCTTGACTGTTCTGTGCCTGTATAACAAGTTCTTTGAATGTGCATTTTTGTTCTTAAAGCAATTCTGTAGAGTAGGTAAGTGAAGTCTCATCCCCACTGTTCAGAGGAGGAAAGCGAGATTCAGGGCAGGTAAAGCTCTTTGTGTACGTTGTAGACACAGAATTTGAATGTAATGATTGTGGGCCCAAAGCCCATGTCAGGAACTGCAATTCTCCTTCTGCCCTCTCCAGTCGACAAGGTGTTGAACCTTGGCTAAGGTCATGGGACTTAGAATACTAAGAAAAGAACTGGGTCAAGTAAAGTTGGGAGCCTGTGAAACACAGTGATCCTGTCTGTGGTTTCCTCTGCCTGAACGGCCTGTAGGCTTCTGGTTTTGCTCATTGCAAACTTCTAAAGGATTTGCTGCCTGCAAGCACGGGCTTGCAAAATTTGGACAGAGGAACTGTGGCCAGCTGTGGGCAAACACACCCCTCCAAACCTCAGATTACAATAAAGTGGCAACAAACACTGTTCATTGCAGACTGCTGGTCTCTAATCAAGTGAGCTGCTGGTGAGGGGGAGGAGGCACCTTTGCCTTGGGTGCATGGCAAAACTTGTTTACAGAAAGAACAAGCCCTCCAAGATCTCCATTTTGAAATATCGGGTTTTCCTTTTGTTACTGAATTCCTTCCTAATATAGGACTTTAGGTCGAGTTATAAGGGAATTTCAGAGACCGAGATCCATAAAACCCCCTTCCACTGAACTTTATTCAGAATGCCTTAGATGTAGCCCTGTGAAGAAAAGTCATACAATCCTTGGAAGTAAGCCAAAGGATGGCTGCATGTCCTTTCAAAATCATACTGAAGCACTATCTAGCAAGCCCAGCCCATGATATTTAATTCTCTAGGGAAATGTATCTTTGTTTGACTTGCTATTTATCACTGATTAGGACCCAGATTCTATAAAGTTAGATGTAAACTTGCAGTCTGATAAGTTACAAATGATTTTTGCCCAGTAGAATTACAAATGATTTCCATTGGGCGGAAAAGATATCTCCAAACCTTACCATTTTACTGCCTTGCAGGGTCTTAAAACAGTTTTGTATCTACCTTTGCAATCTTATTTTAGCATTCTTTTTCCCACTGGTTCCCTCATTAATGAATTAAATACACCTTTGACACACACTCACCGTATATTTGTACAAGGGTCATGTTTCTAGCTTTTTGAAGTTTGCTTTGGCAGTCCCTTGGCAATTCTTGTAGAGAGAATCAATTGTAGTCTAAGGAATTTAGCAACGTGAAGTTTATAAAGTGCAAAGAGAAAAATCCCACTGGGAGTATATGTGCTATTTAACTTGATCCTCGCCTTCAACTGTTCATAAACAGTGCCTCAAAGCTATTCCTCATAGTGTGTATAGTACTGGATTCCAGATCAAAATAAAAATAAACAAAACAATGCAAAAATGAGATAGCCCTATACAAACAAATGGATGAACACAAAAGTTACAATTTTAGAAATGAAATGGAATCTGGTGGTGGCAGCCACCCAGAGAGCATCCTTCTTGCTTCTAAAGTCTGCCCTTCTGCAAGCCCAGAACCTATTTTCTAGGACATGCACATTGGATGGAATTTCTTGTGCAAAGAAAAACAAACTGCAGCGAGCATATTTTATCCTAATCTCAACATCAGTCATTTCCTCCTCCTCGAGGAGAGAGGAGACACATTGTAAATGTCCAGAAGCCAGTGCCTTCTGGAATAAATTCCAACCCCAAACAAACCTTTACTTGTCCCGTTTGATGCGCCAGTCCACTGATAGAGGCTTGCCTGAGTTCTAGGCTTTAGAAATAATTGCTTGGGAGCTACTAGTAGAGGATGACTATTTATTTGTTTATTTATTTTACTACCTTGGTATTGGAGCTCATGGAGTCTGGGGAAAGAGAAGAGTATTGGAAAACAAAACAAATCATGTCCTACTATTTATCATATGTGTGTGCACACGTGTGTGTAAAGGTTACCCTTTAGTTTGGGCACTTCCCCTTAAACAAAGAGAATTCTATTGATCTGTGTAGGTAAATATGTTACAAGAATAGTAACCACCTAGACCACATTGTCACCCAAGTCCCTACAGCCCTGATCCAGTGTTTCCATGGCTGAGGCAGTTGCACATGGGGCTATTGGGAGTGTGGGAAGAATTGGTTCATTTAACTCCACTAGGGATGTTCCTCCTAGCAAAAACTCCTGACCCCCAGGATTTCCAGGATGATTTCTACCAGATGGGTCACAGGAACGCTCTAGGATAATCCATATCAGTGTTCTGTTCTGTATGCCATGTGCAACTTACAGACACCTATCCATAGTACATCCATACGGCAATATTATCATTTATGTCTACAACTCATGTACTCTCTCTCACATTCTAGACCCTCAAATAATTTGCCTCTTGTTCAAAGAAAAATACTATGAACCATACACATAACCACAAGACATTTGTTTTTATTGTCGTTAATTAACATAGGGCCTTTCGTCTCTCTCACTAAAAGTAATATTCTATGTATTATGTTATATGCATAGACGCCAGCTGGTGGGAAGGCCCATAGGAGACAGAGAACCTTTGAATAGTGTCTGTTGTGAGACAATGGATTCATTGTCTTCCCCCTGGTGTTGTCCTTTCACTGGCCCACCAAATCAGGAACTTCATTTAAAAAGATATTCGGTTGGTCTGACATGACTCCTCCTTAGGGAGCCCTCGGCAGATTCTGATGATTGTTGTTTTCTGTTCTTGGATTACTTTTGTAATTATGTTAGCCCCTTTGTCCATTGGTCAACGGTATTCAGAATCCAAATTCTGATCACCAGTCTTCTCAGTGCTACTCATATTCTCTCTGAGTTCTCAAGATCAGCAGTGGTGGGTCAGAGGTCCCAGGTTAAGTTTTTCCAGTGCCCTAAAATGTCTCTTGTCCCAACAAGGGGACTTGAAAATATTGACAAATATTAGCATTTGTACATTTTGGAAATATTTGAGAACAAAAAAAAAAAAAACCCAAGCCACTTCTAAGTGTGACAAATGGTTCTTACCAAAACTTAAATTCTCTCATCTGCTTCTTAAGGTAATATTTCCATATATTTCTATTGCAAGCTTCCTTGTTTTATCTAGAGACATAAAGTGTTCCTGGTTTCTTAGTCTTTTTTTTTTTTTCTTCTTGAAATAACCATGCCTTTCTGATCTAGAACAAAATCATTATCTAACCAATTGTTTTTTATTGGTCAATATTCTCTTTAACAATTAATGGGTGGGACAAAATGGCTTTGTGACTTGTTATGCATCCCCCAAAGTGTAGTATGCTGGAAGATAAAAATATAGTTTTGAAAATGGGTTTTCACCATGTTTTTCTTAAAAAGGGAGAATTGATTATATAATAATGTCTGGTATAACGTCGGACTCTTTTGCAATAGCGTTTGTTACATAACTCAATCAGGAAAAATAGTGGTCTACATCATTTTTCCATGGCCATCCCCCCTGCAGAATACAGTCACCAAGGGCCGGCAGATCAAAACAATCCAAGAACCAGATTGTTTGGAGACCTTCCCACTCACCAAAATCTCCCAGCAGCTTTTCTTTCCTTTTAGCACTGTAAGGTGAGTAAAAAACCAAACCAAACCAAACAAAAAAATTTCATGTTATCATTAAAGGCTTTTCTACTCAATTGAATTTGTGCTTCAATGAAGTCTTCAAGTTTTCTTAACTTTTTGAAAGTGTGAAAGCTTAACACTTCTTTCAAAAACCTGGACCACAAGTCCTTGATAAGTTTTCCTTTACAAAAGGCTTATAGTGTTTGCCTGTTTGTTTTGTTAGATTCCATATTTCTTAGATATTTGCTTTCACTGAGTCATGCTTTGGATCGGCATAGACCCATGGATGGATTCTTTCACTGTGAAACTTGCACACGGTGTAGTTTTTTTTGGTTTCCATTTTCTAAAAGGATCAGAGACACTGGCTGCATTTGGGGTTCTGTGCTGGACTCTTCTCCTTGAGCTGGCTCACCCTGATATTTTCCCCTCCAGGAGGGCAGGGACTGCTGCTGTCTTGCTACCCTTGCATCCTTAGCATCTAGCCTAGTACTTTGTATATAATAGCCACTCAGTATGAAATCAATCCCTTCCCCTAAAGAACGTGCATAGAATATGAGCCAGTAATTTGTTTAAAACCAAGGATCTCAATGTACAGTTAAACCTTGATGGGCCATGGTCTACAGATGTGGTTCTGAAGATTTGTTTGTGTCCTAAATCCCTCTGGATACCTGATGGAAGCTGTGGACACTCTGCTCAGGGCATGTTTTAAATGCCCACAAGGTGTCTCCTGACAATTTGGGAATTGACTGATTCCCTAAATCCCATCTATGGGCTCTACCCTAAGGGCTTCGTCTCTCAACTGTTCATGAATAATTCCTCTGTGATGAGACCATTCTCAGGACTGAGGACCGGGAATGAGGGCCCCCTGGGGAGTGGGGTGTGGAGACCTGCGGAAGAGATGCGGAGATGACTGAAGGCGGACTGGGAAGAACTGGGGCGGGAAGAGAGTTGGAGAAACTCTATTGAGGAAGGAAAAGTATGGAGACAAAGCTTAAGCCAGCACCACGATGTTCTGTCAGGGCCAAGATTCTTGGGGCTCCCTTGAATTGAGATCATGTGTTTGAGAAGAGAAAATTTAAATCTGAAACTGAGCCAGGACTGGGGATCCAATCTAAAGCTGAAGGGTCTTTTTCTTCCACCGACAAGGAGAAGTGAGTCGACATTAACTGTAAGGCGGAAAGGGAAGAGAATTAGCGGAAAGGGAAGAGAATTAGCAAGGAAAAAGGAAATGTAACTCAACTCATCACACTTTTTTTGAACACCTCCTTTGCTACAACCAGGCTAGGAGCTAGGGATAAAGCAGGGACGCTTTCCTCATGGAGCTTGCAGTCTAGTTTGGATGGCTGTCTGTCCTGAGCATGAAAAGTCTGGAAAAGAATGACTAATGCTTCATCCTGAGCCAAGCTAAAAAGAGTAAGATTAGCTGTTCTTTGTAGTCCACCCCACCCCACCCCCAATTCCCTCATTTGGAGCAGTGGTTCTTAGCCAGGGACAATTTTGCTCCCCAGGGGACATTTAGCAATGCCTGGAAACATTTTTGATCATCACAAGTGGGGGGAGATGCTGCTGGCATCTGGTGGGTAGAGGCCAGGGATGCTGCTGGCCTCACAGGACAGCCCCACAGCAAAGAAAGGTGCAGCCCCGAATGTCAGGAGTGCTGAGGCCGAGGAACCTTGGGCTGGAGTAAAGGGCTTAGTACGAGTTCCACAGCTGCCTGGGCTTGGCCGCTGCTCCGGTTGCCCGAGTAGGGGAATGAGGGCCACTAATGCAAGAAAAGCAAGAAGGGAGAATGCATGATTCCCTGGGCCCAGGCTTTAGAGGTGAAATTCCACGGATTCCCCTGTGTCATGGCAGAGAAAGTTACCCAAGCAATAACGAAACAGCTCTGGGAGCCTTCTGTTTGGGGTGAATTTCATCAGAAGGTGCACTCAGGGAATAGCAGCGCATTTAAAATTAGTGTAAACCAAACGTCCTCAGAAGAATAAATCTGATGGAACAGACACCATATAACTCATCCCAAGCTAAACAAAAAGAGCCTTTGGCTTGTGTCCATGTCTGCCTCCCTCCAGCAGTGCGGCTAATTGAGAATTAATGAGATGCTCCTTCACTGTATCTCCACCGGGGACAGAAATCCGAAGGGCAAAAATGAAGTGCCTTGAGTCCTGAACTACAGTTGCTTGTGAATCTAACCACTTGTTTCTATTTGCAGATGACTGCGTTTCTCTTTCAATCAACTTTCAAAGTGTTAAATCATTGAAAACAAGTCAAGATGGGCCAAATGGATGTGCTACTTTTTTTATAGTTCTAAACTCAGTTTCTTTCTATTCGATGAATTGGCAATTAAAAAGACACTGAAGAGCTTGGCTCTCATGAGATTTATGATATCACAGCCTTGGCTCATTTAGAGTTCTTCTCGCCCCCCACCCCCACCCCCTATTTTTGTCTTTCCTCTGGGACACTGTGCTTTTAATGTTAGGCCGCCCAGCGACCTCCTTGGTCTTGCAGGGTGTTGGGACATGGGCTTGCCTCCTTGGGAGCACTGCCCCCCAGCCAGGGACGAGCTGGGGAAGGGTCAGAACAGAGGACACATGGATGGCAGAGAGCTGAAAACTTATGCTGAGCTGTCAGCTGGGCCGCAGCTGCTGCCTTCGCCTCCCCCACCCTCTTCCTCTGCTGACAAAGCCTTTATGTGCTAATGCTAATGCCCCCATCAAAGCCACCACAGAACCCAAGCAAACTATCCCAAGAGGAGCCAAAGATCATTGCCTCCTTCCATCAGGGGTGGAGGCAGGGGCAGGCCTCGCCCAGGTCTGTAGGCAGCCTTCGGCCCTCTGCAGCTGAAGGATATTCCATTCCGTATCCCATCCCCAAAGGAATGCCAAAAGTGTTGGGAGTGGCTTGTGAGTCAATGTTATTTTTATGGAGTACAAAGACAGTTCCAAAAGAGATTATGAGTCAGATGTCTCTTACTGACCTGTTCCCCAAATACACTCATTTTGCAGAAATAAATTAATTTTATGGGGTCAAAAAAGAATTCTGGTTAATAAACTTACTCTGCCTATGCAAGCTGTCAGATCAACAATTAGGTGATGGTTTACAGAAGTCATTTTAAAAAAAAAGAATCCCAAGCCTGACTGCCCACGCACCATGTTTTAAGTTAAAGCTACCAAAGGGAGGAATAAACAAATGAGGTGTTTGGAAAAAAATAATTTTGTGACTTTGGAAACATTCCTGCAGCTACAGCTGCTGAGATTAAAGGGTATGTTTATAGTGATAGTCAGAGGGAATCTGATAGGTGATTGTATGATTGTACCTGATTGAAAATCAGGAGTAAGTTTAGAACATCTAACAGAAAAGGAGAAAAAAATTGAGTGCACTCAAAAAGCACGCACACATTGTCGAAGTGATATTTAAACCCCAAGGCCATGTTCCAGCCACTGCACCACGCTGCCTCTAAAGTAATATACAATACTGAAGAGTAGTTACAAAGATAAATTCTACCTTTAAAACAGTTTCTGGGCAATGCATGGAATTCGCCCATGAAAACTGCAAGTATACTGAGATAGTTCTCACGTGTATAAGCCAAAGGACTTAAGAACGTTGCCACCGGCCCTCGGTGTCATCATTGCTACAAGAATAAGAGCAGAGTTTAGGAAGTTTTGATAAAAGGAGTCAGTCAGAATTTATTCCTTTACAGAAAATGGCTACTTACACTTCCAAACTATTGCTATGAATATGGTCAGTGTATGGAGCTAAAATAAATAAATACAAGATGAGAGCCCAGTAAAGGAATTCAAACAAATATGAACCCTTAGCTACTTGGAAACTGATGGCTCCACATTCCCCAAACAACAGCCCAAGGGGAAATAAGAATGTATTATATTCTGGAGGCAAACATGAAAAAATCATTTGCGCAACACCTAGAACAATCCCCAGCCCACTGCTGCGGTTTCCTTTCAAGCTGCCATCTTAAATGCAGGAAATCTGGAGGTCTATTCAACATCCAATTTTTAACATTACAATGTATGAGAATGCTGCGTTTGGCTGTGCTCACGTTATTCTAACATAGGACTTGGCAAACTATGGCCCCTAGGCCAAATCCTGCCTGCTACCTGTTTTTGCATGGCCTGTGAGCTGAGAATGATTTTTCCATTTTTAAAATGGTTGAGGGGGAAAAAATCAAAAGAAGAATACTATTGTGCAATGCATGGAAATTAATTGAAAGTCAAATTTCATTGTCCATTAATAAATTCTACTTGGAGCACAGTCACATCTATTTCTGTATTGTCTGTGGCCACTTTCAAGCTAATAGTTGGGACAGAGATGCTATGGCCTGCAAGACCTAAAATATTTACTGTCTGGTCCTTTACAGAAAATGTTTGCCAACCCCTGCTCTAATATACAGAGACGAGTTGAGTCTCAAAAGTAAAAATACAAAAAAAGCAATAAGGAGAAAAACGAAGAAACAAATGTACTGCTGCGGGACACTGATTACGTGCTTCAACTTGGCGGGCCTGGGCTGGGGGACCGGATCCACCCCTGGGGAGGGTAGTGGGCACGGGCGACAGCGCCCTCTACAGCCCCCCGGGCCTGGGAAAGTGAGGCCGGAGGCAGGCCCCATTTCCTCTCCCAAAATACCAGTGTTAGGGGAGGCTTGCCGGAGGGAACCACCTTTTCCCCACCCCCTTATCTTGCCCGGACACTCCCCGTTGCCAGCGCAACTCCCATCACCACCAGTGCGCATACATTGTTGCCGGACACCGTTACGGGAGCAACTCTCGCCCCTCTTCAATCAACCTCCGCGCCCTCTCAGAACCAATCCAAGCCTTTAACCCCTACAGCTACCCCGCCCTCTAAACCGCCCGATATAAGCTTGTACTCTCCCCTAATAAACGCTCTCTCTCTTGGTTTCTTCACCCTAAAAGAAACGTGTCCCGCCTGTTCCTTTCTCGCCGCCCTCCATACTTTGCACGCCTCCGCCGGGGACCTGGCCAAGTCCCCCGCCTCGCCCTCGCCTCCGGGAAAGAGCCCCCGCCGCCGGTACCCTCCGAGCAATCCTGAGAGCCTAGGATTTAGCGACCGGCCACCACCCCCCCCCCAGACAAATCAACTGCGACCGCAACTGGCGCCCAATGTGGGGCCCGAACCCACGACCCTGGGATTAAAAGCCGACCCTGGGATTCAAAGTCCTCTCCACGCAGCGGTCCAGTGAAGCCACTCGCTCGCCCGGACGCCTCTCCAGCTCCCCTTCTCCTCGCCTGCAAAGTAAGGGCCGCCTCTCCCTCGCCGCCCCGCGGAGCCGCCTCTCCCTCGCCGCTCCACGTCTGGAGCCGCCTCTCCCACGCCGCTCCGCGCCCGGGCCGCTCTTCCTTTCCCGCATTAACCTAGCTTTTGCCCCCGACTACCTTTCGTCTTCTCTTCCTATGTCCCCCCATTCCTCCTAACACTCTTCCTCCAGTAGCTTTCACCACGTCCGGAGCCGCCTCTCCCTCGCCGCTCCGCGCCCGGGCCGCTCCTCCCTTCCCGAATTAACCCGGCTATTGCCCCCCGACTACCTTTCGTCTTCTCTTTCTATGACCCCCATTCCTCCTAACATTCTCCCTCTACCCCTTCATTACCTTAGTGTGGTCCTCTGTGTCTTCGTTTCTCTGTTCAGCGCGGTGTGCCTCGCCGTGGCCGCCCCCCCCGGACTGTTCCCGTTGCCGGGGGGTCCTGCTTTCTGTTCTCATTGTCTTCTTCAGCCTCGCGGCCGCGGTTTGCCTCATTCTTCTTGCTCGGTGGACAGCCCCCCCCTCTTTTCCCCTCCGCTGTGGGTGGTCGTCTGTCCGCGCGCCAGGCGCCTCGGGTTCGGGCTCTGGCGGGTCTTCTGGACGCACGTCGTTGCGGGGTGTCTGTCCGGCAGCTGCAGGTGTGCTGGGACCTCCTGCTGCCCTTTGACCCGTGGCTCACCACTTGCCATCTTTGGGGCCCCGTCACTTGTGATCGCCTTGTTGGTCGGATCACCAGCGCCGTGGAGCATGAGAGCGGGCGCTTCCCTCCCGGCTTGCTCCCCACCTTGATGGCCGTCCGCTCCTGCCTTCAGGGCTCCCTCCCCCCTGGTCAAGGCCCCATTGGATCCGGGGGGGCCCTGTCGACTCAATCGAGAGATTCAAACGGTGGGACCGATGCGGATCGCGTTTCCGGCACAGGGTCCTTAGTCGAGCGAATTGGCGGCGTGCTCGAGGTCGCCCCCCAGGGACGAGGCGGTACCAAGTCTCTCCAAAATGGCGAACTTCCTCCTTCTTCTTCCACTGAGGGGAGGAAGTGCTCTAGTGATGACGTCAGCCCTGAGCCGGGCCGGAAACCGCATGCGCCTTACCCCGCCCTTTCACAGGGCGGAGCTAGTCCGCCATCTTATGCCTTAGGCCCCGCCCTTTCACAGGGCGGAGTTAGTCCACCATCTTATGCCTTAGACCCCACCCTTTCACAGGGCGGAGCTAGTCCGCCATCTTGTGTCTTAGCCACGCCTACCATGCCGCCATCTTGCGACGCTTGGGGCCTCCCACTTCCGCCTCCCCCTTCGACGAGCTCCCCCTCGGAGCCGCTACCGGCAGCTGCCGCCGCTCCTCCCACCCTGCCGACTAACAACCCCTGGCTGCCTTCTACACCTCAAGGCAACCCTTGGGGCAACGCTCCCCCTACCCCCACTCCCGCGCCAAGCCCTCTGCAAGCGCGTCCTCCTTTCTCTCGTGCTTTTCGCTGCTTTCCTCTTAACCTTACCCCCACACCGCAAAAACCGTATGACTGGTATCCCATTGACTCTGATACTATCAAGCAGCTTCGCAGGGCCGTCAAGGAAGACGGGTTAGGTAGCCCATACGCTTCCCAATTACTACAGGATATCGCCATGAACTTTTGCCTCCCCCAAGACTGGGCCTCGCTTGCCCGTTCCATTTTTAACCCCGGCCAGTTTGTAGATTGGCGTGCTCACTTCCAGGCAGAAGCAGCTAAGCAAAGTGAGCAAGACGCGGCCACTGGAGTCTATCATCACCCCGAAGCTTACTTGGGCACGGGAGCGTTTATAAATGCATCTGCTTATATTAATGTACCTGCCACCTTTTGGCCTATCCTTCGGGTAATTGCCTTGCGAGCATTTGCCAACTGTTCCGCCTGTCGGCCTAATAAATTCACCAAGCTCTTCCAGAAGCCGAGTGAGCCTTTTGCCACCTTTGTCTCCAGAGTCGAAGAAACCTGCGCTCGAAAGGTAAGTGATCCCCAAGCCCAGTATTACATGTGCCCGTCCTCAAATCCTGGAAAATCGTACTGCAATTCCCCCAACGAGTACTACTGTGCATACTGGGGGTGTGAAACATTAGCCACTAATTGGAAGCCTCCTGTTCCTAATCATTACCTTACCTTAAAGTGGGCCCCTACAGGGTGCAAACTCCCTACAGTTAACTGGCTCGGCCAAGAAAGTGAGGGATCCTGCACACATCTTAATCTTACAGTGCAGCTCCCCACTAATCCCTCCTGGTTACTCGGTCAAACTTGGGGCTTCAGAATCTATGAAAAAGAAGCCGACCGAGGATCACTTATTCTCATAAAAAAGGAGGCTGTAAGCCAACCATGCCAAAATACTGCATTAAAAACACCCTCTGGCATAGGTCCCAACAAAGTCCTTAACCCCCTTTATCCACAGCCCTCCAGCCGCACCTTAGCTTCAACCAGCCGCACCTCAGCTACAAACAGCGCATCGCCAACCCCACCACCCCAACCTTTTCTGCCCCCCTCTCATTACTCCTCTCCCCTCCTCGGCCTTATCCAAGCAGCCTTCACCTCAGTGAATTCCTCCAACCCCAATCTTACCTCCTCCTGCTGGCTTTGCCTCTGCACCTCCTCCTCCCTGTATAAGCCCGTTGCCTCCAACCTCTCCTTTTCAGAAAATACAGAAGACAGCCCCTCAAAATGCAATTGGAATACCTCAACCGTCCCCCTAACCTTTCATTCAGTCTCCTTTACAGAAAAGTGCATCCGCCCTCGCTCAAATAACTCTCCCAACCTCACAGCTTGTGCCAACTACTCATCTCCCAGCAGCTCTGCAAAATTTCTCATTCCTCATAACTCCTCCCAATGGCTCTGCTCCTCTACAGGGCTTACCCCCTGCCTTAACGTGCAAACCCTCAATACAACTAATGAAACTTGCCTCCTAATTGTCCTTATCCCTAGGGTCCTATACCATAGCGAAGAAGACTTCTTCCTCCGCCTGGAAACAACTGCAGCTTCTGCCCCACTGCAAAAGCGAGAGCCCATCACCGTCCTCACGATTGCCTCCCTCCTAGGTCTTGCAGGCGCTGGCACCGGAATCGCTGCATTAGCCAGTCAAGGCTCCGCCCTAACTCACCTCCGGGCGGCTGTTGACGAAAACATTCGTCACCTACAAGACGCTATTTCCCATCTTAAAAATTCTGTCAATTCCCTCTCTGAGGTAGTGCTCCAAAACCGCCGAGGTCTCGACCTTCTCCTCCTCAAAGAAGGAGGCCTCTGCGCCGCCCTAGGAGAAGAGTGCTGTGTATATGCCAATTCCACAGGTCTCGCCGAGGACAGCCTAAAAAAGGTCCGAGAGGGACTGGAACAACGCAAAAAAGACCGTGAAGCCACCAGCTATTGGTCCCACATCTTTACCCCCCTCCTCCCATACCTCCTCCCTCTCCTCGGCCCCCTACTAATGATTATTCTAGCTCTCACCTTAGGACCCTGCATTATCCGCAGAATTGTCCAGCTTGTAAGGAAACAAACGGATGCTATTTTTTCCTCGTTCGTGCAAGTCCAGTACCAGCGACTCGCCACCTCTGACGCTCCCTACTCCGAGATGACAACCAACCCTCCGCGACCTCACCGCCACCGGTCAACCCGCCGACCGCGAGGCCCTTCTCGATCGCCTGAACATCGCACCAACCTCGAGCTCCAGCTTCTCTGAACCTCCAACTTTAAACCCCCCACCCTCGTCCATCCCGCAAGCAGCAAGGCCCCTGTCGAGCGCCCGGGCGCCACACCAACGCTGAGCTCCAGCCTCGCTGAGCCACCGTCAACCCCTTTTCCCCTCCCCGACCTCCCCCTTCCCTCATCCCTTAGCGGACCTCTCCGGTAAGCTTCTTCCTTTAATTAGAAAAGAAGGGGGAAATGCGGGACACTGATTACGTGCTTCAACTTGGCGGGCCTGGGCTGGGGGACCGGATCCACCCCTGGGGAGGGTAGTGGGCACGGGCGACAGCGCCCTCTACAGCCCCCCGGGCCTGGGAAAGTGAGGCCGGAGGCAGGCCCCATTTCCTCTCCCAAAATACCAGTGTTAGGGGAGGCTTGCCGGAGGGAACCGCCTTTTCCCCACCCCCTTATCTTGCCCGGACACTCCCCGTTGCCAGCGCAACTCCCATCACCACCGGTGCGCATACATTGTTGCCGGACACCGTTACGGGAGCAACTCTCGCCCCTCTTCAATCAACCTCCGCGCCCTCTCAGAACCAATCCAAGCCTTTAACCCCTACAGCTACCCCGCCCTCTAAACCGCCCGATATAAGCTTGTACTCTCCCCTAATAAACGCTCTCTCTCTTGGTTTCTTCACCCTAAAAGAAACGTGTCCCGCCTGTTCCTTTCTCGCCGCCCTCCATACTTTGCACGCCTCCGCCGGGGACCTGGCCAAGTCCCCCGCCTCGCCCTCGCCTCCGGGAAAGAGCCCCCGCCGCCGGTACCCTCCGAGCAATCCTGAGAGCCTAGGATTTAGCGACCGGCCACCACCCCCCCCCCAGACGAATCAACTGCGACCGCATACTGCTCATGAGTTGTTTTCCATAAACCACACCTGAGCCTCTTCCACACGGCTGTACCTACTTTGCTGCCATCCTGGACACACCAGATCAAAGAGGCCAGCCTTGGAAAGAAAGAACCTTGTCATTCTTTCTGGGGCTTGGTCTATGGGGAGCTCAGGTGTGTTTGAAATTTGATGCAAAGGTTGTAATTACTTCTTATTTTAGCTGGTTCCAATCACCTAGGTGATACAATAAATCAAAAATAGTTAAAATATCTGTGTAAATGAAAACAAATGTATATAGAGAGGGAGCAAATGGTTTTCAGAAGAAAAGGAAATGTTCTTTTCCACAGAGCTCCCTGTGAGTAATTTAGCTCCTTGGTGCTGAGGGAAGGCAAAAGAGGGAGGAGACTTTTGAGGACCCCAGCAGGATTTCCAGTCACCCAACGGAGCAGAAGCCTTTGTTGATTGCGAGCCTGTTTGTACTGTTACTTTGAGATTCGGTGGGTATTTTTGTAATAAACTCCCAATATCCTCACAGTGGTGAGAGAATGAAAACTTTGGGGATTATCCCCATGATATGTTTTGTGATTTTCCCACACACCTTATTTTTTTCCCTCAAACTCTGATGGATATTAGTTTCAAGGCATCAGAAGTGTCAAAGGTTGATGCAGCCAGTTATAAACTTTTGCAACTCCAAGTGAGGTCCATGGATCCACAACATTATCGTATACTTTCATGTGTGTAATTCGGTGATATTAATTACATTCACAATTTTGTGCCACCATCACCATCATCCATTACCAAAACTTCTTCATCACCCCAAACAGAAAGTTGGTGCCCATTAAGCAATAACTCCCCGTTCCCCACCACCAAGCCCCTAGTAACCTCTAATCTACTTTCTGTCTATGAATTTGCATATTCTAAGTATTTCGTATACATGGAATCGTACAATATCTGTTGTGCTGGTTTGGATGTATTATGTCCCCCCAAACGCCATTATCTTTGATGCAGTCTTGTGTGGGCAAGAAACGTATTTGTGTTGACTGAGTTGGAGACTTTTGATTGGATGTTTCTGTGGAGATGTGATCACTCAACTGTGGGCGAGATCTTTCATTGGATAATTTCCATGGAAGTGTGGCCCCGCCCATTCAGCAGGGGCCTTGATTAGTTTACTGGAGCACTCTATAAGCTCAGACAGAAGGAGCGAGCTTGCTACAGTCAAGAGGGACACTCTGAAGAACACCCAGGAGCTGAGAGAGGAGCTGCAGATGAGAGACAGTTTGAAGACGGCCGTTGAAAGCAGACTCTTGCTCCAGAGAAGCTAAGAGAGGGCAAACACCCCAAGAGCAACTGAGAGTGACATTTTGAAGAGGAGCTGTGGCCTAGAGAGGAACATCCTGGGAGAAAGTCATTTTGAAACCAGAACTTGGAGCAGACGCCAGCCACGTGCCTTCCCAGCTAACAGAGGTTTTTCCGGACACCATTGGCCATCCTCCAGTGAAGGTACCTGATTGTTGATGCATTACCTTGGACATTTTATGGCCTTAAGACTGTAACTGTGTAACCAAATAAACCCCCTTTATAAAAGCCAGTCCGTTTCTGGTGTTTTGCACTCTGGCAGCATTAGCAAACCAGAACATCTGTCCTTTTGTGTCAGGCTTCTTTCACTCAACATGTCTTCAAGTTTCATCCATGTTGTAGAATGTATCAGAACCTTTATTTCTTTCTATGGATGAATAACATTCCATTTTGTCTATATACCACTTTGTTTATCCATTCATCTGTTGATGGACACTTGGGTTGCTTCCACCTTTTGGCTCTTGTGAATGATGCTGCTATAAACACTGGTGTACAAATATCAGTCAAAGTTCCTGTTTTGGGTTCTTTTGGCTGTATACCCAGAAGTGGGATTGCTGGGTCATATGGTAGTTCTGTGTTTTACTCTCTAATTTCCCCCTCTTTTTGAACAATAGTCTGTCAAATGGGATAATGAGCATAAACATGCTTGATAGAGGATTAACTCCTCTATGTTTGCAAGATATTATTCATGGTAATGGCTAAGATTTAGGGACCCCAAACTATAAGCCCTGCTCTGTGGTGACTTCTGAAAATGGATCCTTTCAGTTCAGTCTCACAAAATTTCTCTGATGAGAGTAGAAACATCAATCCTACTTTATATGTGAAGAAACTGAGCCATAGAAAGATTAGGTGCTTTGCCCAAGGTCACACATCTGGCGGGGCAGAAGTGGAATTTGAACCCCAAGGCCATATTCTTGCTGCTGCACCGTGCTGCCTCTAAACTAATATACAATATTGAAGAGTGGGAACAGAGGAAATTATTGTCACAGATGACAGTCTAAAAACCACTGCACAGTAAGAACAAAAGCATGACGTGTTTTAAACTCTTGTTTTTAATAGAAGAAAAGGGAAGAAAAAAAAAGAGAAGTCTCCTAGATATTAATGGCTTGATGTCCCAGAACATACAAAGCAAACCAAAATGTGCTATCAGAAATGGAGACCAACTGGATTCCACTGTGGTTTTCCTTCTAGTAGTTAAGTGTGAACCCACTAAATAGTACATTCAAGAGGCAATTAGGTTTCTCAGGTTCTAATCTATTGAGACTTAATGTAGTCTTACTTTCTAAAATAAGTAGTTGGGGGTCCCAGCTGAAGGAAGCTCAAGTCTTAGTGTAGAAAATTACAGAGCTCTCCTTAATCTTGCAATTCATTTCTAAAATGTTGGAGGTAAAAGGATGTTCCGTACATTTTGCAAGATCTACTCTGATCCCTTTGGCAGCAGAAATGTAAATCTTCCAAATATTTCTAAACAAATGTTCTCTAATTCAGAGGCCCTTTGAAAGTTCCCACACTTCTCGGCTTTGAGCTAATGTTTATATCTTGCTTACCCTGTGCTGGAAACTGTTCTAAGAGCTTTTCAAATATTAGCTCAAACATTATCCCTCCCAACAACCCTTGTCAGCAGGTGGTATTATTGTTCTACATTATGATTTAGATTAATTGGGTTATTATTTAGCTGAGGAGGCACAGATTGGTTAAGTAACTTGCCAAAATCACACAGGCAGTATCTGATAGAAACGGATTTCAAACTCAAGTAGCTGGCTCCACACTCTAAGCTCTTAACCACTACCTTAGAGAGCCCACTAGTAAACCTAACTCTTGGGGCTACTTGCTCTTTAAAACAACAACAACAACAATTTTTAAAAAAGCAACTTTGGTTTTAATGTATTTAAAAATATTTTTTAAGTAGAATCTTCAGGCTACATTGGGAAAACTATGTATTTTCTTCTAAGAAAATAAGGGACAGTTTTGATAGCTTTGGAGAGTCCATGTGATTAAAGATCCTGTGGACTAGAACATTCAGCCTACATTTTAGTTATTATTGTATATCAGTGGAAAATATCAGAGAATATGTGCACTCATAGAGACAAAAAGTAGAGCACAGGTTGCCAGGGGTGGGGAGCAGGGTGAATGGGGAGTTAATATAAAATGAGTGTAGGGTTTCTGTTTGGGGAGAGGGGAAAGTTTTAGTTATGGAAGGTGGTGAGGGCACCACAAGATCATGAATGTGATTCATCCCACTGAATGGTGTGCTTGGGAGGGGTTGAGATGGGAAAGTTTATGTTGTATATATGGTCCCACAATGAAAAAAAAGGAGCAACTAAAGAGAAAATGCAATTAAAGGAAATACATGATCCTGGATGTCTCTAACAAGGGAGGAAAGAAGGCTCAAAAAGACATTATTGAGACATATGACAAAATGGAATATAGACTACAAGCTTTATATCAATGTTTAGTTTCTTGAACTTGTTAACTGCACTTGAGATGGATACATAAGTGAATATCATTGTGTCTTAGGAAATGTACATGACAGTATTAAGTGTTCAAGGAGCATGATGTGTTCAGAAAATGGATTGATAGATAGGTGGGCAGAGTGATAGATAGATACATAGGTAGATGGATTATCCAATTGCTGGATAGATAGAATGACTTGGCAAATGTGGCAAAATATTAAAATTAGTAGATGTTGGAGTTCTCTGTATGGGTTTGTATTATTTATGGAACTGTCCTGTAAGTTTGAAAGTATTTCAATATAAAAAGTTTTTAAAAATGAACTTTTAAACATGTTCAGTCCTAGATTAGAACACTGAGCATTCTGATTGCATAAGGGGGGGTGGTGGTGTAAAAGCTAAATGGTAACAGCAGGAAAATCTCCTCCATTCTTCAAGTCAGTTTTACGAGAACAAATGGATAAAAAGATTATTAAGTCCTCTGATGCTAAATGTTCTCCATTATTCAATTTGTTTTTTAGCCTCCAAAGGGGAGAGGTTAAGTCAAAGAATTCCATTTGGTAAGCTGCAAATGGAATATGGGCAGGCACATGGCTAAGCAGCCTGGGTGTTACCATGGTGACCTGTTTTTGGTGGTGGTTGTAAATACAGCATCCTCTTCCACAGAAGTTTAAGCTTTCAGACAGAAGTCTGGGGCTTCCAGGTTTTCTCTGAATCCTGGCTTTTTGCAGAAACAGAGCAGAGATACTTTGCCACGAGTTTCCCTCAAACTGAGGTGATCTTTGGAACCTTCCTTCCTGAAGTTA
Source organism: Choloepus didactylus (assembly GCF_015220235.1). NCBI lineage: Eukaryota > Metazoa > Chordata > Mammalia > Pilosa > Megalonychidae > Choloepus > Choloepus didactylus. Next base: position 10,398,696 of record NC_051334.1, on the reverse strand, counting down.
ACAGCTAGAGCAGTACAGGAGTGTGTAACTTTGGGGAAAATGGGAAATTGTTCTAATCAAATTGAATTTGTCACTTGAGTGAAACCTTGGTTTCATCTAGGTTTAGTTGCTTTTTTTGAGAGTTGGGATGGGGGTGCGGGTTGGTGAAGAGGCTGGGAGAGAGAAAGCATCATCACTCATTCTTCATCCTTCTTCATGTTGCCCCCACTGCTGGGAATTTTGGTCAATGTTGTTGGTCAATTTTGAGTTTGCACATTCAAATCAGCTTGTACAGAGAGATTTGTTGATGCACGTGCTTCACATTTAAGTAGCATTGCTGCATGGAGAACAGCTTCTTCACAGGGAAGAAATGTGTCTAAACCATGTACTTTATCCTGGGGCTAGTGCTGTGTCCCCCAGAGAAAAATAGTGAACTACTAAGACCCACAAGTCCAGTGTAAATAACACAGGAAAAAAACAAACAAACAACAACAACAACAAAAAGTTTCATGAAACGATGGGAATTGGGTCAGAACATTGTGTTATGTAAACTCAGATTGACATCTCATCTACTTTTCATTTAGGGAAATGTTTGTTTCCAAGTATGAGTGAAAGGCTTTTAAACAAAACCTTTCTACTAAGGACACTCTTGCCAGAGTTCTTTTAAAGTTATTGGATTTGTTGGAAGTGAGGAGACATGAAGACCAGCCAGATAAACACATTCAGAAGCCTACAAAGAGCTGCCAATGAACTGCTCTCTCAGGCTGGAAAAGGTCAAGACTGCAGAATAATCTAGAATCGTCAGAATTCCCCAAGTACTCCAGCCTTCCGGGGCCGTCCCTTCCTGTAATGTCTAAATAAAATAGCTCAGGTCTCCATCATGCAAACTATAGGACTCGTGCACCCATCCTAAAATTTCTGAGAATCCTGGTGGGTTACCTCCCTCCTCCTGATGGGTGCCTGCCTCCTCTCAATCCCGACTCAAGCCCCAGGCTCAGACACTGGTTCTTCATCCTAGGTCCTGTTAGGCCTCTTGAAGAATCACCCAGAGAACTTTCACCCAGCTTCTGATTTTCTGAGTCATGAGGTCTCCAAATTCTTAACGTCAGAACTGTTGAGGGAGGGGAGAGGGGAGGCCTCAAGGGTGTTACTGTCAAGTGAGCTACTTCCTTTTGTTTCACCCTCTCCATCTCAGACCATGCATGGGTCCCAGTTCCTCAACGAGAGGGAGATCTATCTGGGGCCACTCCTTCAGCCACACAAAGTTCTGGGCCAAAATTTTGAAATTACAGGTTTTCTTAATGGGCTTTATTTGTTCCCTGATCTTGATCACATCATTAGAGAAAGGAAAGGCTGCAAAAAAATAAAAAAATAAAAAAAAAGTTATGTCCCCACTCCCGTTCAGTTGAACTCCCAGGGATCAACTCTTATACACATAAACAAGGACATTAAAGGTTTTCCCTGTAACAGGTCACACCCAATAGAAAGTAAATTTCCTAATGGACATCTTAGTTCAATCTGTTTACAGTTTGTGTGCCCAGCACCTTGAGGAATGACTGGCATAGAGTCATGCTCAAAAAATACCTGAATGAATGACTGAATGGCCAGCGAATACATTTAAAATTCCTTTGTTTGACAGTAACTTATTGAGCTACTAGTAAGTGCCAAGAATTGAGATAGACAATGTGGAGCTTACAAAATTACACAGGCCTGACTCTTGCCCCCACTGAGCTTCTAGTTGAGTAGGAAAGATTAAACACATACACAGATTGCTTGAATCCAATGGATCCCTTGGAAGTGGAAGAATAGAAGTCTACACAAGAAATAATGGCGAATCAGGGTGGGGAATGGGGCTCTTGGATCAGATCAGAAACCTATGGAGTAATTGGGAATCGCTCTTATTAGATTGGGATTTTCTTTAGGTTATAAAAATAATAGTGATAATCCCTTTAAAGCCATGTTTTCCTAAATCATTAGCATTTGTATGAATAATATATACTTTGATAATTTCTTAAATGGATGTCAATATTTTAACTATTGTTTTCCACATTGGAGCTTCAAAAAACATCTCTACTTAATGCACCAAATATCTTTTCCAAAAGCAAAGGCCAAACAGAGAACTTAATTAGAAAGTGCAAATGTTTATAACAAGTCTAATTTTCAACACAAAGAGAAGTAGTTTTTATGAAATCATAATCTTCTCCCTTTTCTTGAAGAAATAAAATTGTTCTGGTACACTAGGTGAGCAAAGAGATCCTCTCCTTTATTAGCATCCTGAGCAAACAGGAAGCAGCAAAGCCTGATTCCCACAAGAGAGGTATTAACTGCTGATGACAGGCAGTTTGGGGCAACATGACTCTGGTTGTGGTCCCCTAGGCCTCTTGGAAGAATTGACAGAACTGCAGGCTTTGAATACCCACAGCTTCATTCCTGGTTCCTGTTCTGCTCAGAGCTTCAATTGCAGCCCGGACATCACCTATGCAGGAGGGTGAAAGGAGGGGGCTGGAAACATTCTCAGGAAGCTTCTAGAAGTAAAAGAGCAGAACTCTTTACATGTGGCTGCGAGCTGCCTTCACGGAGTCTGGGGCTAGCCAGTTCTCACAGCCATTATGGATACTTTTCTAAATAGAATTTGATTCCCTTTTACACGATTATAGCTGCATAAGTTTATTATAGACATCTTGGAAAAGACACATGAGCATAAAGGAGGAAATAAAAATCAGCTACACATTAAAACTCCAGTGTAACCTCTCCTAACTTTGATTATCTTTTCCTCCAGCCTTATTCCTGGGTGTGTTTTTCTTTTGGCACAACTGAAACCATTCTATATATTGCTTCTTATCTTTTTCTTTGCTCATTTAGTGAAACCATACAGCTGCTTAAAAGCCATTTGCAGAGTCTGATGACCTGTGCTTGGGAGTCATGACTAATCATGGGAATGGCCAGGGCTGGGCAGGCTCCAGAGCACAGTGCTAACCATTGGCCTGGCATCTCTGAGGCCCCCAAAAGTGCTGAGGCTGGGGTGGGGGTGGGGAGTGCAGTTTAAAACAGGGATAATGTTTAATGGCCAGAATGTGAGGATTAAGTGAAATAATGCATGTGAAGCACCTGATACATTTAAAAACATTTTTTAACCTCTTTAATTTAAAAATAATAATAATTTTATTGTGGTAACATATATATGACATAAAATTTGCCATTTTAACCAGTTTTAAGTGTACAATTCAGTGGCATTAACTATATTCACTATTTGGTGCTACCATCACCTCCATCCTTTACCAACCTCTAATCTCCTTTCTTTCTCTATGACTTTGCTTATTTTAGATATTTCATATAAGTGGAATCACGCAATATTTGTCCTTTTCTATCTGACTTATTTCTCTCAGTCTAATGTTGTCAAGGTTTATCCATGTTGTAGCACCTATTAGAACTTTATTTCTTTTTATGGCTGATAATATTCCATTGTATGGATACACCATATTTTGTTTCTCCATTCACCTGTTGATGGGCACGTGTTGTTTCCACCTTTTGGCTATTATGAATAATGCTGCTATGGACATTGGTGCACAAATATCTGTTTGAGCTTCTGTTTTCAATTCTTTGGGGAATATACCTATGAGTGGAATTGCTGGGTCATGTTAATTCTGTGTTCAACTTTTTGAGGAACTGCCAAACCGTTTTCCACAGCAGCTGCAGCATTTTCCAATGCATCCAGCAACGAACAAGGTCTTGCACTGGCTTCTTTATTCAGACAGCAGCCTCTTGCGCTGCAAGAGAAGCCAGCTCATGGCCGCACCCTCCTGCCCCAAATGGCGAGTGTAGGTGAAGGTTAAGCAGCGTAAGAGGAGTGCTCAGAAGAATGACCCAAGATGCACTTGGCCTATTTATAACTTTTCAAACCTTCCAACAGGACACCTGCGGACATTCTCTTAAGTGGTGGAGATGTCAGAAAGTTTATTTTAAAGAGCTTCAACTCACTATTGTGACCTTGTTCCCTTCCTATAGTTTAGATTAATGGAAAATATGAGGTAGTAACCAAATTTACTCAAGCATAGCCATGGGTAAACAAATAGTTTTGGCGATTACTGTTTAATAACTAAAAATGATTCATCAAAATTTATCAAATGTTACAAATGCTTAGGTCACTAAAAGCTTGAAATGGCTTCAGAAGTCCCTTCCCCCACCCCCTTTTTTTGGTCAATTGGATAAATATTTATTAAGCATTGCATTATTAAGTGTGGATTTGGAAACTATTCCTGTGGAGTTTGTTTGCCCTATAGAATGGAACAGTTGCGAGGAGCTGATTTATTATTAGGAAATGTTTTATTAAAGGATTAGTTGGTCGGGAAGCAGTGGGGATGGAACAAAGCTGTAGTACATGGAAGTGGGTCATCAACATATTTTTAAAATAAGAAATATAGTTTGGTAATGGACGGTGGTTATGGTAGCACAATAATGTGAATGTAATTAACAGCTCTGAGTTACATATTTGAATATGGTAAAGGGGAAATTTTAGATTGTATATGTTACTAGAATAATAACAAAAAAATCCATGGAACTCCACCATGCAAACAGTGAACGCTTAGTTAAACCATTGACTATAGTTAATAGTACAATTACTAAAATGTGCTTTCATCAATTGTAACAAATGTTTCACACCAAAGCAAGGTGTTAATAATAGGGTGGTAGATGGGAAACCTGTATTTTATGCATGATTTTTCTGTAAACCCACAATTTCTGTAACAGATAAATAAATAAATAATTAACAGAGTTGAGAGCCTACCATTTTTTTCAGGCAATGTTCTAAGTGTTTAATCTTCTAAGGTCTAAGGTAGATCCTACTATTATTACATGAAATTGAAAGATGGGTATAATCGGAGGCACAGAAAGATAAAATAATTAAGCCTCAGATACAAATAGCAAGAGGCAGAATCACAATTCAAGACCAAGTGGTCCCGTTCTATCACCTTGCTTGATTATAGACTCCTGGGCTATAAAAGTTCTTGAAAGAGTCTCTCTCTCTGCTTCATGTAACCACTCAAGAAATAGTTATTAACCACTGACTGTGTGCCAGGCCCTGAGAATCTAATGATCAATATATTGTAATACCTACCCTCAAAGAAGCACATCCCAGGGTGGGGTGGGTGTGGGGTGGACAGATAAGTAAAAGCAATTACAATATCACTCTACCTTCCAACAGAATCAGGTTCAAGAAATTCCAGGGCAGACCAGAATCGACACCATTTTTAAAACTTGGAAAGTTATGTTACATATAGGTATTCAGAGATCCAGAAGCACCTCTGTAGAGTATACCTGAATAAGGTGAATTAGCTGGCTTCTGAAAGCAAGTTAGGCAAGTGCTCCTGGGGCCCTTTTTGCTACAGGAAGGGTTGTGTGAAAACAGCACAGGATTTCTGTCTGGAGATTAAGAGAGTGGAGGGAAAAAATATTACAGAAACTCCTTCCCACAAATCCTTTTTTGAGGAACTGCCAAACAGTTTTCCACAGCAGTTGCAGCATTTTCCATGGGCCATTGGTGAACCTGTCCTTTCTGTACAAAGGCAAGTCCTTCTGCCTTTTTTTCTTTTTTTTTTACATGCACACATTAAGTCTTTAGTAAAGGAAAAAAGATGTGTGCATAATGTAAAAGAAAGCAAAAGCAAGACTGAGGAGCCTGAGAGATTCCCAGGCACAGTTCCCCAGGTTCACACAGAATGTGTTTCATTTCCAGGTTATGTACCATCAAGATATGTGTGAGGAATCTTGGTTTCAGGAGAGCTTGGGCTGGGCTAAGTTTCCAGCAGGTTCTTCTAGCACAGCCAGGGTTGTAACAGTTTTGAGGCTAGGAGAAGTCCAAAATTGAGGCATTAGCAAGGCAATGCTTTCTCCCCAAAGTCTGTAACATTCTGATGCTAGCTGCTGGTAATCCTTGGGGTTCCTTGGTGTTCCTTTGTGTCTCTGCCTAGTGCCTCAAGGCAATGTCCTCTCCTCAGCCCTTCTGCTTTGATTATCCAACTTGGCTCCTTCCGGTAAGTTACACCCCAAATGATGCCACGATGCCAAACTGTTGATTGTCGTTTATGATGTCTCCTTGAAACCTGCCATATAATTACATAATAATCACATCTCAGCTAATGGGGTTTATTGGAAGGCCTCTCGACGGGACTGTTTGCCTAATCAGTCCCTGGAGGATCTGTCTCCTAGGATACCGCTCAGATCCACTCGTAGAAGGAACAAATACAGAGGCGGCCAATTCTTCCAACCCGAGATCTACACCATCAGCCTTTTGTAGATTGTTTTGGAAAGATTGTAGATTTGTTAAGGAAAAGTGGAGGAAATTGTGCACTTAGCAAGATTTCTTTAGAGAAGTCACAATTGAGCAATCCCTAAAGATTTGTTCAGAACAGATGGAGCAGATAAGGAGGCCGCCAGCTTTCTGGCCAGTTGTGATTCCATCCTGAACTTAAGACTCCTTATCTCTTATTTTAGGAGAAATTCCAGGCCCTCCTCTCTCTCTGCTTATACTGGAAAGGGCAGGGCCAGTTTAAGGCTTATCAGTAACTCATTTAATTTTCCTTGACCGCCTGGAGCCTGATCTCTCCTGCAATCAAAACATTATGGAAAAACTTAGTAGGCCATTTCAAAAGTATTGTTTACTTTAAAAGTCATCTCTTGGGAATGCATACTGCTCTCAACTTTACCTGTCACTGCCAAGGCCAGGAGCATTGCACAGTTCTACTTGAGGGCATAAGATCTGAAAGTTCCCTGCCTTTTTTTGGAGAGTTGAAAGAATGTGTTGGCTTTTAGCCCTTGTCTGGGCTCAGTTTCCTGTGATGGTTTTTTTTTTTTTTTGCATTTGTTTTTCAAGCCAACGATAGTAGACACAGCAAATTCATTTGTGGAAACTCTGTCTGGCTTTAGTTTGTCGTCTGCATTTTAAAATATATTCTAGATATTCTATTGCAGTTTTGTTTAGAATCCACCCACATTTGGAACACTTCCACCTTGAGTGGCAGGCATATCTTTTTGATTCCCACTTTAGAATTTGTCTCAGAATTTAGAATTTGTTTTTTAGAATGGGCATAGATAGACACTATCTATTCTTGACAGGACCAGCTAAAGAATTTGCAGAGCCCAGTGCAAAATAAAAATGCAAGGCCTATTGTTCAAGAATTAAGAATTTCAAGACAGAGACAGCAGAGTACACACACTCTCTCTCTCTCACTAGCTGTGTGACCTTAGGCAAGTCATTTAACCTCTCTGAGCTTCAGTGTTCTCATTTGCAAAGCAATGATCATCATCTCTGCTTCTCTGCCCACAAAGTTGTCACAACTTTCAAATGAGACTATGTGGATGAAAGTGCCTCCCAAACCCTGAAGAACTGTACAAATGCAAGACTTGCCATAGGGTGACCAGCTGTGACAGGAAGCAGAGCTAACATTTTTGAGGGGGCTACTATTGTTCCTATGCTACAGCAGAGGAAACGAAAGCTCAGAGAGGGCCAGACACTTGCCAATTTCATCCAGCTAGTGAGTGGGGGACCTTGGCTTCCAGCCCAAGTGCACCTGCTGTCCACCTTGCAACCCAGATCATCTGGCCCTGACCCAGGAATAGGAAGCCAAATGAGTGCTGACTCTCAGTGTAGATTTGAAGGGGGAGGTGGGGGAAGTGGGGGGGAGGAGGCCAAGAGCTTCACAGCCATTACCCCCAACCACCCACCGTGGTATCTGATATCATGATCATTAGAATGACTCCAGTTATGCTACCAGGGAAGTGTGCCCCGGTGCTCACCGAACATTGAATTGTTAATGACCTTTCAGGCCATCTAGAAGGAATCTTCTGAGAAAGAAGCAGAGGGTTGAGGGAATGAAGACCTGAGGCTGGAAGTTGGGGGCCTTGGCTTCCCAGTCTCTACATTGTCACCTTGGGAGAGTCACCTCTACCTTCTAGGTCCAAGTGTGCTCACCTGCAGAATGCTCCCCCAAGTTCTTCCAGGCTCCTGACTGTGTTCATTAGGTTGGAGAGGAGGAGGGGCTCACAGAGGCCCCAGGGTGATGGAGTAACCAGGATGGAAGATCCCAGGAGTGAGAAGGCAGGAGGATGGCTTAGGATGCCTATGACTGGGATCCCCAACAAAAGCGGGGGTGAGAAAAGAAGAAGAGTATCAGGGGCATGAAGGCAAACTTAGTTCATTTCACGATTTGGCCTGTATAGAAGAGACTTATTATCTAAGTTCTAAGAAACTGTCTATTTATGAATAAAGTGGCATAAGTAAAGACACAAGAAGACTAAGATATAATATATAAACCATCCATAATCATCTAGGAATTTTTTTTTATTGTTACATGAGAAATTCAGAGATAGAAAGGCAACCAAGTCTGTTGAAGAAGCAGGTATCAGTAGGGTAGACCCTTTGCCACTCAAAGTGTGGTCCATGGACCAGCAGCATCAGCATCACCTGGGAGCGTGTGAGAAATGCAGAATCTCAGGCCCCACTCCAGTTTCACTGAATCAGAATCTGCACTTTAACAAGATCCCCAGGTAATAGATATGTACATTAAAATTTGAGGAACAATATCTAGACCACATTTCCAGAGACATTAAACTCACTACCCCTTTATTTACTCTGATATGCTCATCCCTCTGTGCATCCCCATACAGAAGTTTTACCAGTTGAAAAGGGACAGGTTCTTAGTCAGGGTGGGACAACCCTGACTAACCGTGGTTGAAATGAATACCATGGTTCATTTCAACACCATGGTTGAAATGAAATGCGATCTGTGTGCTGGGGATGCCTATGAGGCCTGGGCCACAAGTTTGCTGACCCATCTTCTGTAAGGAAGGCAGTCAGCCTGGGGAGAAATTATGAGGAGAAAAATCATAGTATAATCCCTATTCAAAATTTGGAGTGGAAGATGAGGGAGAGAGAAGCAAGAATACATAGTGTTGAGACTTGGGCAAGATGGCGGCATAGAGAGGAGTGGAAGCTAAGTAGTCCTCCTGGAACAACTACAAAAAACCAGAAACAACTAGTAAATAATCCAGAATAACTGCAGGGGGACAAACGAGACCATCCACTCATCATACACCAACCTGAATTGGGAGGAATGCCCAAGAACACAGCATAAAATCTGTAAGTAAAACCTGTGGAACCAAGTCGTGAGACTCCCCTCCCCCATAGCCCGAGCTGCAAAGCCTCGTGGTGCCACAGAGAAGCTCTCTCCCAGCAAGCGAATACAGCTCAGCTGAGCTCCAACTGGGGTTTTAAGTAGCGAGTGAGAACTGCTCACTACAGGTACGCATCCCCAAAAACAGACCGAGGCTTTGGGTGACGACTGACCTGGGAGAGCCGGAGGGTTGCCTTGGACTAGGTCTGAAGGGGACTGTTTCTTTTTTGGCTCAGTGGAGAAAGCCCCAGTCATTTTCAGTTTCCAGGGCTGTGACTCGGGGAAGGGTGGAGACACCACAAGCAGAGAGAGAGAGACCATTGAAATGCTAATGACCTCCACCTGAGGGGTCTGTCTTCTCTAGGAGGAAAGGGGTGGGGCCCTTTCCATTCAGAACCAGACCCCAGAGCCTGGGGGAACACGGCCATACCTCCTCACACCAGTCAAGCATTATAGGCTGACAGGCGCCACCTGCCGGGCAGAAAAGCACAGTGACCCGAGGCATCAAAGGGTGGAGCAATTTTCTAAGACACACCCACAGGGAAACCAGATACTGAATATTTCTTCCCTCTGGGACCTGAGCCTGTTCTGGTCTGGGAAAACCTGATTTGGATAACCAAGGAAACCATGCCTAGACAACAGAAAATTACAACCTACACTAAGAAAAACAAAGTTATGGCCCAGTCAAAGGAACAAACGTACACTTCAACTGAGATACAGGAATTTAAAAAACTAATGCTAAATCAATTCAAAAAGTTTAGAGAAGATATTGCAAAAGAGATAGAGGCTGTAAGGAAGCACTGGACATGTATACGGCAGAAATCAAAAGTTCAAAAAAGCAACTAGAAGAATCTATGGAAATGAAAGGCACAACACAAGAGATGAAAGACACAGTGGAAACATACAACAGCAGATCTCAAGAGGCAGAAGAAAACACTCAGGAACTGGAGAACAAAACACCTGAAAGCCTACACGCAAAGGAGCAGATGGAGAAAAGAATGAAAAAATATGAGCAACATCTCCGGGAACTCAAGGATGAAACAAAGTACAATAATGTACGTATCATTGGTGTCCCAGAAGGAGAAGAGAAGGGAAAGGGGGCAGAAGCAATAATAGAGGAAATAATTAATGAAAATTTCCCATCTCTTATGAAAGACATAAAATTACAGATCCAAGAAGCACAGCGTACTCCAAACAGAAGAGATATGAATAGGCCTACGCCAAGACACTTAATAATCAGATTATCAAATGTCAAAGACAAAGAGAGAATCCTGAAAGCAGCAAGAGAAAAGCGATCCATTACATACAAAGGAAGCTTAATAAGACTATGTGCGGATCTCTCAGCAGAAACCATGGAGGCAAGAAGGAAGTGGTGTGATATATTTAAGATACTGAAAGAGAAAAACCGCCAACCAAGAATCCTGTATCCAGCAAAGCTGTCCTTCAAATATGAGGGAGAGCTCAAAATATTTTCTGACAAACAGACAATGAGAGACTTTGTGAACAAGATACCTGCCCTACAGGAAATACTAAAGGGAGCACTACAGGGTGATAGAAGACAGGAGTGTGTGGTTTGGAACACAATTTTGGGAGATGGTAGCACAACAATGGAAGTACACTGAACAAAGGTAACTATGAATACGGTTGAGAGAGGAAGGTGGGGAGCATGTGAGACACCACAAGAAAGGAGGAAAGATAAAGACTGGGACTGTGTAACTTGGTGAAATCTAGAGTATTCAACAATTGTGATAAAATGTACAAATATGTTCTTTTACGAGGGAGAACAGTAAATGTCAACCTTGCAAGGTGTTAAAAATGGGGAGGCACTGGGGGAGGGATGCAATCAGCATAAACTAGAGACTGTAACTAACAGAATCATTGTATTATGCTTCCTTTAATGTAACAAAGGTGATATACCAGGGTGAATGCAGATAAGAGGGGGGGATAGGGGAGGCATGTTAGACACTTGACATTGGTGGTATTGTCTGATTCTTTATTCTACTTTGATTTAAGGTTATTTTTCCTTTTGCTGCTTCCTAGCTGTCATTTTTTTTTTTCCTCTTTCTTTTGCCTCTCTACCTTCTTTGACTCTCCCTCCTGCCTTGTGGAAGAAATGTAGATGCTTTTATATAGATAGTGGTGAAGGTGGTGAACACATAAATGTATGACCATGCAGAAAACCATCGATTATTTACTCGGGATGGAATGTATGGTGAGTGAACAAAACCATATTAAAAAAAAATGGGTTGATGACAAAACCTCGAGGGCAATATACTGAGTGAAATAAGCCAGACACATTAGGACAATTATTACAGGGTCTCACTGACAGGAACTAATTATAATATGTAAACTCATAGACATGAAATATAAGGTACCAAGATATAGGACGAGGCTTAAGAATGGGGAGTGGTTGCTTAATATGAGGAGAATGTTGAATTAGGATGAACTCAAATGTTTGGAAATGAACAGGGGTGTTGGTAGCAAGATGTGAGAATAACTAACGGTGCCGAATGGTGTGTGAATGAGGAGGAAAGGGGAAGCTCAGAGTCATATATGTCACCAGAAGGAAAGTTGGAGGTCAAAAGATGGGAATGTATAAAACTGAATCCTATGGTGGGCAATGTCCATGATCAACTGTACAAATACTAGAAATCACTTCCATGAACCAGAACAAATGTATGACAATACAATTAGAAGTTAATAATAGAGGGGCATATAGGGAAGAACTATATACCTATTACAAACTATATACTACAGTTAGTAGTATTTCAACATTTTTTCATAAACAGTAACAAATGTACTATATCAATACTACGAGTCAACAATTGAGGGGGGTTGATTAGGGATAGGGGAGGATTAGAGTTTCCTTTTCTTTTTTTCTTTTTTCATCTTTCACTTTATTTCTTGTCTGGAGTAATGAAAAGTTTCTAAAAATTGAACAAAAATTAAGTGTGATGGATGCACAGCTGTATGAGGGTACCCAGGGGCAAGTGATTGTACACTTTGGATAATTGTATGGTATCTGAACAATCTCAATAAAAATGAAAAAAAAAAAAAAAAGAATACATAGTGTTTAAATCTGCTTTCAGGTTTTAGACTTTGATGGGGAACACTGCAAATTCCCATTGTGTATGGGCTATGATTTAGATACAGCAAATGAAGAATATAACCACAAGTCACTCAGTGATAGTTCCAAAGCTAACCTACTTGCTGCAAGAATTTCTAAAACATGCTAATGTGAAATAGAAGCCAGAACTGCTGTGATGCTATTTTTCCTCAATTAATTTCTTGACTTGGACTTCATTACAACTTGGTGATAACTTCATGAGCTTATAAATAAGTTTCCATAAACTCAAACTGTTTATGTTTGTTTAAAAGATCTTCAGAACACTCTCCATTTTCCACTGCAATTAAAAAAAAAAAAAAAAAGACTAAGGTAGCTTGTTAAGGGCTATATATGGTATAAGAAATCCATAGAAATATGAAGAGATACATCTCTGAAATCCTCAATCAAGAAAAGGAGTCCAAAATTAGATGGAAGTGAAGTTGATTGGCTCCTCTTACCTGGGTATAGAACAGTCTCATATACTTTTGTGTCTGAATTAAAATTGTAGGGAACACTTTTATCCCAAGGCTATAGTGGCCTTAATGTTAATTAAGACTTGGGGAACTCTTCTATTAACTTAGACTTTTTTCCCCAATCATGTGAATGTTTGGAGTATAAATTGTCACAAACCATATGGAGAGTAATTTTATAATACAAATCAAGTTTTCAATATTCAAAGTGTTTAACACCATTATTTTATCTTGGAATCTCTCCTCTGGAAAGAATCTGAAATATACAGAGAGAAAACATAAGCCCAAAGATGCTTGGCATAACAATACCCCATATTAGCAAAATATTGGAAGCAACCTCAATTTTCACAAAAGGAAATGGTAAAAATAAATTAGGATACAATCATATGACAATATACAGTTATTGAAATGTTTATATAAGTAAATCATTTCAATTTATGAGGGTAACTCCTTAAGTTACTAAAAGATGAATGTAAATCTTCTAAATTAGCAAATGGAAAATTCATATGTTCATATCCTTAAAAATTGGAAAGATAACTTGAAATTAACATTACAAAATGAAGACCAAACCTATAGGTAAATATATAACAATACAGGTAAACAAGATAAACATATATCTAAAAAAAAAAAAAAACCTCTCAGACTGACTCAGAAAACAGCCTCCAACTACTGTGATAAATAGGGGATGCATTTCAATGAAAATGACTCAAAAAGCAAAAGATAAGCAAATCAATAGAGCAAATGTGGAGGGAAGGAAGGAAGGAAGGAAGGAAGGAAAGGGAAGGGGAAAAAAGGAAAGAAATGGAAAGGAAAAGAAAAGGGAGAAGGAGGGCAAAAAGGAGGAAGGAATTAAGGAAAGAAAAGTAGTAACTATGACAATCATTTCATTTCAGACAGGATTGGATTTAAGGAAAGAAGCACCAAGCAAAAAAAAGGGGAGGACTTTATTAAAATAAAAGCTGCAATTCACAAAATAAAGATAGAACTGTCCTAATTAATTTATGTACCCAAACCCATCATTTCAAAATAAATAAAGCAAAAAACTGGAAGAAACACTATAATAAATAATTCACCTAATCTAAACCAATACTTTAACTCATTTATTTCTCAACTCTTGACAGATCATGTAGAAAAAAATAAGTGAGCATATTGAGGCTTTGAATGAATTAATATCAGAGAATACAGTTTTTTCTCTTTTTACAAAATGCTTATGGGACAATGGGTATTTGTCCACCCACTGTGACAAAAGTCACAACTTCAACAACTTATCAAATATTAAAAGAAAACAGATATCCAGGTACCCCCTCCAAAAAAAAAAAAGAAAACAAAAGCCATTCTTTAAACATAATAAGTAAAATTTAAAAATAATAACAAAAAGAGAAACAAAAATATTCAACCCTGAGATTCATGTCCAAATGAAAATACAAATCAACATGTCAGAACATATAGAAAATAATGATAGTGAAAATAATACTTCTCAAAACCTGTGGAATAGGGTTATGCTATGTTCAGGAAGGAAAAAACTACATGGATTTAAACACTTATGGTACTAAAAATTAAATTAAAATGAATTAAGCATTTAATGAGAGAATTTAGAAAAAGAACCACAAAATTAGCCAAGGAAAAGAGAAGAAAGGAATTAATAAATATAAAAGCAGGAACTAATAAATTAATAAAACAGGAAAACTATGGAACTAAGAAACACAGGAGCTGGTTCTTTAAAAAAGTAATAAAATAAAACAAAGCACCTCTTGCCTAAATTAGCAAATGGAAAATTCATATGTTCATATCCTTAAAAATTGGAAAGATAACTTGAAATTAACATTACAAAATTAAGACCAAACCTATAGGTAAATATATAACAATACAGGTAAATAAGATAAACATATATCTAAAAAAAAAAAAAAAAACCTCTCAGACTGACTCAGAAAACAACCTCCAACTACTGTGATAAATAGGAGATGCATTTCAATGAAAATGACTCAAAAAGCAAAAGATAAGCAAATCAATAGAGCAAATGTGGAGGGAAGGAAGGAAGGAAGGAAGGAAGAAATGGAAAAAGCACACAGAAATTAGAAATTATAGATGGAAAAGGGAATCTCAAAATTATGATTACTTTCCATGATTTTATGCAAATAAAATTTTTTAATGATTCAATTTTATTGAGATATATTCACATACCATGCAAATAAATTTTAAAACCTCAATGAAATGTTTTCCTGGGGGGGGGGGTGTGTGGAGTGTTACACTAATTGGCACAGGAAGAGATAGAAAACTGAAACAGATCATGAGTGCAGAAAGGGGAAACTGGACCCTACCTCTCTCCTTACCCCCCAAAGATTAAGGACTTAAAAATAGAAAATTAAAAGATAAAGGCCCAGAAAATAACTTGAGTGAATGCAGTTTAATCTCAATGTAAAGAAGAGCCTTCTAAGTAAAACGTAAAACCAACAAGCCCCCACTTTGCTGAACTCATTTATTAGCTCTAGTAGCTTTGTTGTAGATTTTTCAGGACTTTTTGTATATAGCATCATTTCATCTGAAAAAGTGAAAGTTGTAATTCTTACTTTTCAGTGTGGAAGACTTTTATTTCTTTTTCTTGCCTTACTGCTCTGGCTAGAACTTCCAGCATGATGTCGAATAACAGTGGTGACAGTGGGCATCCTTGTCTTGTTCCAGATCTTAGAGGGAAAACGTTCGGTATTTCACCATTGAATACAATGTTAGCTGTGGGTTTTTCATTTGTGTCCTTTATCATGTTGAGGAAGCTTCCCTTTATTCCTATTTTTCAAAGTGTTTTTATCAAGAAAGGATCCTGGATTTTGTCAAATGCCTTTTCTGTGTCAATTAAGATGATCATGTGGTTTTTTTCCCCTTCGTTTTGTTAATGTGGTGTATTGCATTAATTGGTTTTGTTATGTTGAACCACCCTTGCATACCTGGGATAAAATCACTTGATCATGGTGTATAGTTCTTTTAATGTGCTGTTGGATTCGATTTGCAAGTATTTTGTTGAGGATTTTTGCATCTATATTCACAAGAGATATTGAAATATTCTTTTCTTGTAGTATCTTTATCTGGCTTTGGTATTAGAGTGATGGTGGCCTCAGAGAATGAGTTAGGGAGTGTTCCCTCCTCTTCAATTTTTTGGAAGAATTTGAGCAGGATTGGTATTAATTCTTGTAATGATTGGTAGAATTCACCTGTGACGCCATCTAGTCTTGGGCCTTTATTTGTTGGGAGGTTTTTGATGACTGATTCAATCTCTGTACTTGTAATTGGTTTGCCAAGGTATTCTATTTCTTCTTGAGTCAGTGTAGGTTGTTCATGTTTGTCTAGGAATTTGTCCATTTCATCTAGGTTGTATAATTTGTTGGCATACAGTTGTTCATAGTATCCTCTTTGATCCTTTTTATTTCTGTGGGGTCAATAGTAGTGCCCCCCTCTCATTTCTGATTTTATTTACTTGCATCTTCTCTCTTTTTTTCTTTGTCAGTCTAGCTAAGGGTTTGTCAATTTTAATGATCTTCTCAAAGGACCAAATTTTGGTTTTGTTGATTCCCTCTATTGTATTTTATTCTCAATTTCATTTATTTCTGCTCTAATCTTCATTACTTCTTTCTTTCTGCTTGCTTTGGGATTGGTTTACTGTTCTTTTTCTAGTAGCTCCAGGTAAATGAGTTCAGCAAAGTTGTGGGATATAAGATCAACATGCAAAAATCAGTAGTGTTTCTATACACTGTTAATGAACAATCTGAGGAGAAAATCAAGAAAAAAAATCCATTTACAATAGCAACTAAAAGAATCAAATATTTAGAAATAAATTTAACCAAGGATATAAAGTTCTGGTAGACAGAGAATTCAAAACATTGCTAAAAGAAATCAGAGAAGACCTAAATGGAAGAACATTCCATGTTCATGTACTGGAAGTCTAAATATCATAAAGATGTCAATGCTACCCAAATTGATTTACAGATTCAATGCAGTCCCAATCAAAATTCCAACAGCCTACTTTGCAGAAATGGAACAGTGCATTATCAAAGGGTAAGGGGCCCCAAATAGCCAAAAACATCTTGAAAAAGAATGAAGTTGGAGGACTCACACTACCTGACTTTAAAGCATATTACAAAGCTACAGCATGATATTGACATAAGGATAGGTATGTTGACCAATGGAATTGAATTGAGAGTTCAGAAGTACACCGTCACATCTATGGCCAATTGATTTTTGACAAGGCTTCCAAGGCAACACAACCGGGAAAGAATAGTCTCTTCAATAAATGATATTGGGACAACTGGATAGTCATATGCAAAAGAATGAAAGAGGACTCCTATTTCACAACATATATGAAAATTAACTTAAAATGGATCAAAGACCTAAATATAAGGACCAGGACTATAAAACTCCTAGAAGAAAATATAGGGAAGCATCTTCAATATCTTGTGTTAGGTAGCGGTTTCTTAGACTTTATACCCAAAGGACAAGCAACAAAGGAAAACATAGATAACTAGGACCTCATCAAAATGAAAAACTTTTGTTCTTCAAAGGACTTTGTCATGAAAGTGAAAAGACAATCTACTCAATGGGAGAAAATATTTGGAAACAACATGTTCTAGTTTGCTAATGCTGCCAGAATGCAAAACACCAGAGATGGATTGGCTTTCATAAAGGGGTTTATTTGGTTACACAGTTACAGTCTTAAGGCCATAAACTATCCAAGGTAATGCATCAATAGAGTACCTTCACTGAAGGATGGCCAATGGTGTCCGGAAAACCTCTGTTAGCTGGGAAGGAATGTGGCTGATGTCTGCTCCAAGTTCTGGTTTCAAAACGGCTTTCTCCCAGGACATTCATCTTTAGGCCACAGCTCCTTTTCAAAATGTCACTCTCAGTTGCTCTTGGGGTGTTTGTCCTCTCTTAGCTTCTCTGGAGCAAGAGTCTGCTTTCAATGGCCGTCTTCAAACTGTCTCTCATCTGCAGCTCCTGTGCTTTCTTCAAAGTGTCCCTCTTGGCTGTAGCTCCTCTTCAAGCTGTCACTCTCAGCTGCACTGAGTTCCTTCTGTTTGTCAGCTCATTTGTATGGCTCCAGTGATTTAATTTAGACCCACCCTGAATGGGTGGGGTAACACCTCCATGGAAATTATCCAATCAGAGTCATTACCCACAGTTGGGTGGGGCTCATCTCCAGGGAAACACTCAAAGAATTACAATCTAATCAACACTGATAACGTCTGCCCACACAAGTCTACATCAAAGATAATGGTGTTTTGGGGACATAATACATTCAAACCGGCACACAACACATCCGATAAAGGTTTAATACTCAGAATATATAAAGAAATCCTACAACTCAACAATAAAAAAGACAAATAACACAATTTAAAAATGGGCAAAAGACATGAATAGACATTTTTCCAAAGAGGAACTACAAATGGCTAAAAAGCACATGAAAAGATGCTCAACATCACTAGCTATTAGGAAATGTAAATCAAAACCTCAATGAGATATCATTTCACACCCACAAGTATGGCCACTATTAAAAACCAGAACACTAAAGTGTTGGAGAGATTGTGGAGAAATAGGAATACTTATTCATTGCTGGGGGAGAATGTAAAATGGACTACCTGCTGTGGAAGACAGTTTGGCAGTTCCTCAGGAAGCTAAGTATACAATTACCATATGATCTGGCAATCCCACTGCTAGGTATATACACAGAAGACCTGAAAACAGGGACTCAAACAGATTTTTGCACAGCGGTGTTCATTGCAGCATTATTAACAATTGCCAAAATATGGAAGCAACCCAAGAGTCCATCAACTGATGAATGAATAAACATAATGTGGTATATACATACAGTGGAATTTTATTCAGCTGTAAAAAGGAACAAAGTTCTGATGCATGCCACAACATGGATGAACCTTGAAGACATCATGTTGAGTGAAATAAGCCAGGCACATAAGGCAAATATTGTAAGATCTCGCTGATAGGAGCTAATTATAATAAGCAAACTCATAGAGTTAGAATATAGAATATAGGTTTTCAGGAGATAGATTGGAGTTAGAGAATGGGGAGTTGACACTTAACTTGTACAGAATTTTTATTTAGATTAATGGTAAAGGTTTGGAAATGGATGGTAGTGATGATAGCACATTATTTTAAGTGTGATCAACAGTACTGAATTATAAAGGTGAAACTTTGTTAAAAGGGGAAAGTTTAGGAAGTATATATTACTAGAATAAAAATTAAAAGATAACACATAGGACTGTACAACACAGTGAACCCTATTGTAAATGATGGAGTATAGTTAATAGCACAATTATAAAAATGTTCTTTCATGAATTATAACAAATGTACCACATTAAAGTAAAGTGTTAATAATAGGGTGGTATATGGGAAAAATACACCTAATGTAAATTATGAGTAATAGATAATTGTATGATTTTAATAATCCTTCATCCGTTGTAACAAAAGTAACTACTGTTAAAAAACAGTGCAATTATTTTAAAAAGTGTTGTCGTCAATTGTAACACATGTTCCACATCAATGCAAGGTGTTGGTGGTGGGGTGGTGTATGGGAATCATGCATTTTATGCATGATTGTTTTGTAAACCTATAACCTCTCTAATAAAAAATTAGAAAATTTTTTAAAATGTTAACTTCTCCAAAGAGGTGGAATTTTTTTAACATGAAATAATGGGAAGACTTAAAAAAAAAAGCCTTAAAGGAAAATATTTATAAATTTAATTACATTAAAAAATGTCTAACTTTATTTCAGAAAACATTATTTCTAAAGCCAGGAGACTGGGAAAAATACTGCTACACGTATGACAGAGAAACTTATACAAATCAATAAGAAGATGGATTAACCAATAGAGAAATAGGTCAGCAGGAAGTTTGCCTGGTGGGGGGTGGGGGTGATAAATGACCAATGATCTTCTAAAAAGATACCCTCACTCATAATTTAAACATTACAAATCAAAACAACAAGATATCATTTCCAAACCATGGTTTGCCCCCAAAGATAGGGTTGTAAAACACCCAGTGGTGACAAAGATGTTTTGGAAACATTCACATACGTTTGTTGACGGACATAAACATTTTTTCTAGCATTTTTGGAGAACAATTTGACAACTTCTGCCAAACTGTATAAAACACATGATTTTTGTCTCAACAAAGATACAGGTACAAAGAAATTTATTGCAGGCTTATTTGTAATAAGAGTTGAAAGAAACCTGACGGTTTGTCATTACAAGACACAAGAGTCCTGAAGATTCATCATTACAAGATGAATATCATAAATTATAAACCCAAACAATGGAATGTGTTCAAATATAATAGTAATTTAAGTTATGAAGAATCCGAGCTCTCTGGTCTTTTCTGCTTACCATGGACTCTCTTCACCAGGTGCTTGGCTTGTGGGGTGTGTGTGTGTGTGTGTGTGTGTGTGTGTGTGTGTATGAATCTGAATCTGCTATTGTAATTGCTTTTAACAGTTGCTGTTCTCATATTATGCTTCTCGTCTTGCTGATGTCACTGTCAGGAATAGTGAAGAGAGGTTTGTTGGTTTTTTTTTCTCTGAAAAAGCTGTCTTCTCCAGACTTAGAGAAGTTTCACAGATCTCATGCTATTGAGCAATTTGGAACAGGTTTGCCAAAGCCACTCCCAAAATTCCTCTTTCCCCACTACCCCTGCCCTGAGTCGATATCCCAGGATGCACACATGTCCTTCAGCTGTCTTTCCACCCAGGTGTGTTCCTTGCTTTCCGGAGGCATTCTCTTGCCCTTCGTGAGGCTGGGAAAGCCATCTCTCTATTCATTTGGGAGTATTAGATTCAGCATGTCTGAAATGCAATCACATTAGACACAGTAACTTCTTCACAGTTTCACCCCAGAGGCCTAAAGGATTCCTGGTGGCCTGTGCTTGCACATTGGGTGTGCATGTAAGCTCTGGCCCATGCCATCAGGATTATTTGCTAGATATGCTTCTATTTGCTTCTTCACTTAAATGCAATTAAACCTGAGCCTGTGTGTGACATAAGTGCTTTATTGAACATTGATAACATAGTTTAATTCTCATCTCAGGGCCTATAGTTGTTAATTCCTAGAAGCAACAGAATACGTTTGGATTGAAAAATCATAGTTTGCTTTATGACTTACAGTGGTGGTGCATTTCTCTTGTTCTATTGGTGGAACAGTATTTTGATATCCACAGTTTCCTAGCATACAAAATAAATTGAAAGAGAATAACCATTTATTAATTTTAACTCTAAATTTTTAAGTTAAGGATTTCTGTCTTAATTTTAAAGCTATAATAGCATTCTATTACTGCCCTAACCATCCAAGGAGAGCCATTTCAAATACAGATGGGATCATGTAACTGCCTGGCTTAGTAGACTTCAGGAACGTCTCTCTGGTCTTTGAACATCATCCCACAGGGCCTATAATTACTGACTTCACTTGCTGGGCCTATCCCCCAAACTCGGAGGGATCTACTGTCCCTCTGAGCCCCCCAGCTCACTCAGTCATAGGCCTTCTCTTTGGTTCCTGGAGCACACATAGCCCTTTCATGCTTCACAGCCTGGGTTTCTATTTTCTCGACTCAGCCACTTTTTTTTTCAACAGCTTTATTGAGATATAGTTCACATACCATACAATTCACCCATTTAAAGTGTTTTTTCAGTGGCTTTAATATATTATGCAACTGTTGCCACAATCAATTTTAGAACATTTTCATTACCCCCGAAAGAAACCCTATTCCCATTCAGCACTCACTCCCCATTCTCCCCTTACCCCAGCCCCTGGCAACCACTAATCTACTTTCTGTCTTTATGGATTTGCCTTTTGGGAATGTTTCGCCTAAATGGAATCAGGCAATTTTTGGCCTTCTGTGTCTGGCTTCTTTCATTGAGCATGTTTGCATCCACCCTGTAGCATGGATCAGTACTCCATCCCTTCTGTGGTTTGGGGATTATTATTCCATTGGTGGACCTTATTTTGTTTATCCTTTCATCAGTTGATGGACATTTGTGTTGCTTCTACTTTTTTGGCTATTATGAAGAATGCTGCTATGAACATTTGTGTATAAGTTTCTGTGTGGATATGTGTTGTTATGCATTGAAGTGTGTCCTCACAAAAGTTATGTTCAAGTCCTAATTCCTGAACTGTGACTATGACCTTATTTGGAAATAGGGTCTTTGAAAATGTTATTAGCTAGGATGAGGCCAAACTAATCTAATACGACTGGTGTTCTTATAAGAAAGGACAGAAAGAAGAATTGGGCACAGGCAGACAGATAAGGTGAGAAGGCCGTGCAATAACTGGGGCAGAGATTGAAGCCCAAAGATTGCCAGCCAATCACCAGAAGCCAGGAAGAGGCGAGGAAGGATTCTCCCCTACAAATTTCTGTCTTCCCACCTCCAGAACTGTGAGACAAAAATATCTGTTGTTTTAAGCTGTCCCGCTTATGGTACTTTGTTACAGTAGCCCTAGGAAACTAAGACATATGTTTTCATTTCTCTTGGATATATATCTAGGAGTAGAATTGCTGGGTTATATGATAACTGTGTTTAACCTTTTGGGAAACAACTGGACTGTTTCCTAAAGTGGCTGTATCATTTTACATTCCCACCAGCAGCAGTACATGAGGATTTCAATTTCTCCAAATCCTCGCCAACACTTGTTATTGTCCATCTTTTGATTAGAGCCATCCTGGTGGATGTGAAGTAATATCTTATTGAGGTTTAGATTTGCATTTCGCCAACGACTAATGAAGTTGAGCAAATTTTCATGTGCTTATTGGCCATTTGTGTATCTTCTTCAGATAAATGTCTATTTAAATTCTTATCACTTTTTATAATGATTTATCTACCTTTTCACTTGCTTACTATCCCCTCCCCCTTCCACTTCCCCAACCCCGCCTCTAATACCTTAAAAGTTCTAGGAGAGGAGCCTCCATCATGCCTTTGTTCAGTATTGCATGCCCAGCAGCTAGAAAGGCACATGGTTGAAACCTAATCAATGCTATTGTAATCTGTGACTGATTGCAGTAACATTTTCCGTCTTCCGTACTGTGTAATTACAGCTTATGGAAATAACATAGTTAAGGGACTGTGCTTTCTAACTAAAGTTCTACTATCTCCTGAAGCTCACTGGGTTGTTCTACAACCCACTGGTTTGCATTTAACACTTGGACCAGTGCTGCACTGGAAAACCTCTTTCGAATCGCCATATCAAATGATTGGCTTTCCCAGGAAGCACTGTGTTTTTATTTCAGAAACAGGACATGCTTGTCCTTCCTGTTGTTGTTTTGCCTTTAGCTTTGCAGCCTGATTTTTCTAGATTCCTTAGTATGTGAGAGTGGAAGATAAGATGAGAGAAGGATGCCCGCATTCTAATTTTAGTTTTGGCAAATGAATGTGGCGATAAAGAGTGGGACAAGATCAAAAGACAGCTGCTCTGCTCTTTTTCTGAGTTGAATTCTGGGGCCTTCCAAAGTATTTCTGAAACAATATTATATGCAAACGTTTTTGGTTTTTTTTCACTCCTGAAGTTCCAAGCCACCCATCTATACTCTTTTCATACTTAATTGCAGATCCACTTAAAAGTGAATGAATTGCCCCAAAAGAAGATTGACTTTGTAAAATTCAAGAATGTGATGAACCAAGGGAAAATTGGCTACTGAGTAGTTAAAGGCTGGTAGATACAATGTCCATTAGTATTTGGTCAAATAATGTATTTTTTTATTGTTAATGGCTGCATTGCATTTCATTATTTTAATAATTATGAAATTATGTGTTTAGAATACATTGTTGAGTGGAGTAAAGCAGACTACAAAAGAGTTTGTCTGATGTCATCCCAGCTTTGATTTAAAAGTATATAGGAAAACAATATGAAAATACACACAAACTCTTAATGGTGGGTTCTTAAGAATGTTTGAGATAATGGATGGTTTTTACTTTGTTTTCATCTTTTGCATCTGCACTTATAAAATTTGCTACAGTGAAAATATACCTCGCTGTGTAATTAAAAATTATTATAATAATATGCAGGCATAGGTAAAGAAAACCCTATGTCTGAGGACAGCCAACCATGCCTTGTGATCTCAAGCAGAGCGCTCTGATTCTTGCTTCCTCGTTCCTGCCCTGGCCCTGCCTTGTCTGCTGATGTGTTTGTGAGTCATTCTTTGCTCCACTTCCCAGCCCCACCCAGGCCCAGATGAATGCTCACTTCCTTGTCTTAGGGTTGATTCTCTAATTGCAGAGGAATGCTATTTCTTTCTTTGCAAGAGGTCAAGGTTCAGCCTGTAGGATACTAACGCTCTTCTATTACAGACGCTTCGTAGATCCACACAAATGGTGGAGCCCCGCCCTTCTCCAGCTCCACAAATAGGCCTCCACATGCCTTCCTAACTACAGTGATTTTATGGACTTTCCTGGCTTTTACCATGAGACTGAACACTTTCTAATCTGATCTTAACCAAAAGAACATTCCCATATTATTCTCTTAATGAAAAGCCATCCAGATAATGCTCTCCCTTCTGCTTCCACCTTTCATGTTTAGAAAGTGGAGGTTTAAACGGATCGGAATTGTTTAAAATAATGAAGTATTAGGGAAAAAACTAATATCCAACTGCAGGGAATGAGGGGAGAAGCAGTAGGGACAGATGTTAAGAGCTTAGACTCTGAAGCCAGACCACCTGGAGTTGGATCCAGCTGGCAAATTAATGCACCTCTCCTTAGCTCAGTTTCCCTGTTTGTAAAACAGTAGTAATCATACTACCTACCCAACGGTAGCATTGTATTTGTCAGTTGTTAATATTTACAAGCTGACAATGGAATACAAATGCAGTCATTAAAATGGGTGATTGGAGATGTGTTTGTTGACATGGAAGGTGCTCCACAAAATAGCATTAAGTCAAAGAAACAGATTTCAACCCAGCAGCTGCAATATGATCCCATTTGAAATCTATGTATATCACATGCATATATAGATCCATGGAAGAATATACACTGTTATGTTAAGAGTGATTTTTACTGGGTGGTAGAATTTTAGTTGACTTTATTTATTGGTTGGTCTTCCTTTTTCCCTAGTTTCTAACTTTTCGACATTACTTATGTATTACTTGGATAATATTTTAGTGTAAGGAAACAAATTCTCTGCTTGCCTCATTGAATTCTATGGCATTCTGATTTCAGGTTCCCTTCATATAGGCTGCACATAAACAGCCATATTGGTGGGATTGTTTGGGGTTTTGTTTGCTTGCGTGCTTTGGGAATGGATTATATTTAGAGAGAGTAATTGACCACTTTGGTTTGAGCCTTCTTGCAAATTCATGTTTCCTTCTGTCCCTCCTCTCTTGAAAGCTTAAGGAGGCACAGTTCAGTAGTAGAATCCAGGTCTCTGGTCTTGCATCCCAGGCTTCCTCCTCTTATTTCGCCTTCAATTGGCAATGATCACTTCTGTGTGCTAGAGCCTGAGGTGCCCTCTTTGCCCTAGAAGAGTTGTTAACTAGATGTGGTTTAAAGAAAACATCAACCACCAGTTTAAAATAACAGGCCTTTTCAATTATTTCAGCTAAAGGTACTAAAAAGTTGGAACAGTAACATTTGATTAATTAACGTAGAAAATCAGGTCAGTCCCATTTGGTTCCCCTCATGGATAAAACTTAAATCATGCTGGTTACATTTATGCAATGTCAGAGTAGTTTGTTCAATTCAGGAAAAACCTCAGACTAACTGGTCATTTGGTGTCATATAGTCCAAACATCTGGATGCCTAAATTTTATAGAGTCTGGGTGTTTTGTTTTTACTGTCTGTTTCCTTTTCTGTAAAAAACCAACCAAACAAACAAACAAAAAAATGCCATGATTCATATTCCAACATCCTTCATGGATTTGTTTGAAAACAAGCAGGATAAGTTGTGCCTTTGTCCAAAAAAATAATTCTAAGACCAAAGGCCTTCCACACATCCCATGTGAAAAAGTGTAGGATGACCTCCTGTAAAGAACAGTAGACCTCAAAAAAATTGGACCAGAGTCCGTGGGAATACCACAGCTGGCAGCCCAGTACTATGTGACATAGGAGAAAAGTTATTATTCAGGAGCAAGGTTAAGAATTTTTTGATGTTTTAAAGTCTATCATAATTAATTTATCAGCCACCTTTTCCCCTCAGTATCTACTCAAATAGAGTAACACATTTGAAAGACACTTTTCAAAGATATTTGCCAAATTAAAATATGTCTATAATAACAGAGAGATGGATGTGGGAATGGGCTAAATGTTCAAGAAAAATGTCCTAAAATTCCTGTGTTCCTTGTGTGTCATTTTCTTTTTGCCTAGTTGTGTGGTAACATTGCCCTCTTCTAACTTATCCCTTGCCATTTTGTTTATGCTTAGACATAGACTTTGCATCCTGACCACAGAAGATGTAATACATTACCAGTGGCCTTAGATTCTCAGGGTTTCCCAAAGTGTAGCCTAGCATCCACTTATATCAGGATCTGGGTGCTTAATAAATAATGTATCATTCTGGGCCCTACCTCACACCTACAGAATGAAAATTTCTGGGAGTGGAGCCTGGAAATCTACATATTCATCAAACTTTCCAGATTATTCTATACACACTAAAGTTAGAGAAGTAAAGTATCCCATGTTCAGGCAAATATTCTTTCAGAGAACTGACCTTAATCTATAGCCAGAGTATCATGAATTAGCCCCCAAACCAATGGCACCTCCTAGCTCCTCATTCTGCCATCTAAGATGGCAGAGAGTTTGGGGGTGATGGGCAGAAACAATCCCACCCACTCCCTGCAAATGAATGTTGGTAGGACACTGGTAAGAAAATGGAAAGGCAAGCACAGACTGGGAGAAGATATTTACAAATCATATATCTGATAAAGGACTCCTATCCAGAATGTCTAACGAACTCTCACAATCTAATAATCAAAGCAAAACCAACAACCTAATTAAAACATGAGCAAAGGTTTGATCACATGCTTCACTAGAGATGAGATATAGATGGCAAGTATACACATGCATAGATGCTCAATGTAATTAGTCATTAGGGAAATGCAAACTAAAACTGCAATGAGATGCCATGACAAATGCATTAGAACGTCTAGACTTTTTTCTTTTAAACTAACAATATTGGTGAGGATATGAAGCAAATGGATTTCTTATACATTACTAGTGGGAACGCAAAACGGTACTGCCACTTTGGAAAACAGTTTGGCATTCTCTTACAAGTTAACATGTTCTTAGCATAGAACTCAGCATTCCCACTCCTAGGTATTTACCTAGAAAAAATGAAAACACATGTCCACACACATCCCTGTATGTGAAAGTTTATACCAGCACTATTCATAATTGCCCCAAATCAGAAACAACCCAAATGCTCCTACCAACAGGTGAATGGATAAGTAAACTCTGGTACATCCATGTGATGAAATGTTATTTGGCTATAAAAGGGAACAAGCTACTGATACATGCAACAATGTGAATGAATCTCAAAAACATTATACTGAGTGGAAGCAGCAAGAGACAAAAGGGAATCATACATGTTGTATGACTCCATTTATATGAAATTCTGGAAAAGGCAGAACTACAGAGGCAGAAAACAGATTAGTGCTTGCTAAGGATTGAGGGTTGGGGGAAGGGGATTGGCTTCAGTGGGGCAAGAGGGAACTTTTGGGGCTGATGCAAATACTCCATGTTTCGATTGTGGTGGTTAAATGACTGTATTCTTTTCTCAAAACTTATAGAACTCTATGCATAAGAAGGATGAAGTATACTATAATTAAATTATACCTCATTAAACTTGATATAAACACACAAAATCAAGTTTACAGTGGAGTTTGTGGGCCCACAAAGGCATTTGCAGTAATAGATTCACCATTTCTCAAATCAAAACCTAGCTGTTAAGAAATATCTTGATGCCCTCCCCCCTACGTGGGATCAGGCACCCAAGTTAGTGAATCTCCCTGGCAAAGTGGAATATGACTCCCGGGGAGGAATGTAGACCCGGCATCGTGGGATGGAGAACATCTTCTTGACCAAAAGGGGGATGTGAAAGGAAATGAAATAAGCTTCATTGGCAGAGAGATTCCAAAAGGAGCTGAGAGGTCACTCTGGTGGGCACTCTTATGCACAATATAGACAACCCTTTTTAGGTTCTAATGAATTGGGGTAGCTCGTGGTAGATACCTGAAACTATCAAACTACAACCCAGAACCCATGAATCTTGAAGACAATTGTATAAAAATGTGGCTTATGAGGGGGGACAGTGGGATTGGGGGGGCCATGGGGATCACACTCCCCTTTGTCTAGTTTGTGGATGGATGAGTGGAAAGGTGGGGGAAGGAAACAAACAAACAAACAGACAAGGGCGCCCAGTGTTCTTTTTTACTTTAGTTCCTCTTTTTCACTTTAATTATTATTCTGGTTATTTTTGTGTGTGTGGTCATGAGGGTGTTGGGGAATGATTTAGGTGATGAATGTACAATTATGTAATGGTATTGTGAACAATCGAATGTACAATTTGTTTTGTATGACTGCGTGGTATGTGAATATATCTCAATAAAATGAATATTAAAAAAAAAAGAAGTATCTTGAGCCAAATGAAAATGAAAATCCAACACACCAAAACTTATGGGATGCAGCAAAGGCAGTGCTGAGAGGCAAATTTATGGCTCTAAATGCTTACATTAAAAAAGAAGAAAGACTTCAAATCAGAGACCTAACCTCAAAACTGGAAGAACTAGAACAAGAAGAGCAAACTAATCCCAAAGCAAGCAGAAGAAATAGAGAACAAAAACAGTAGAGAGAATCTACAAAACCAAAATTTGGTTCTTTGAAAAGATCAATAAAATTGACAAACCTTTAGCTAGAGTGACAAAGAAGAAAGAGAGAAGATACAAATCATGAAAATCAGATGAAAAGGAGGACATTACTACAGATCCCGCTGAAATAAAAAGGACTATAAGAGGATACTATGAACAATTGTACACCAGTAAATTAGATAACCTAGATGAAATGGACACATTCTTAAAAATGCACAAACTACATACACTGACTCAAGAAGAAATAGAAGATCTGAACAAACCAATTACTAGTAAAGAAACTGAATCAGTCATCAAAAACCTCCCAACAAAGAGAAGCCCAGGACCACATGGCTTCACTGGGGAATTTTGCCAAACATTCCAAGAAAGCTTAACTCCAATTCTGCTCATACTCTTCCAGAAAATTGAAGAGGGAACACTCCCTAATTCATTCTATGAGGCCAACATCACCCTCATACCAAAGATACCACAAGAAAAGAAAGCTATAGACCAATATCTCGTATAACTATGGATGCAGAAATCCTCAACAAAATATCAGCAAATCTAATCCAATAAAATATTAAGAGAATTATGCACCATGATCAAGTGGGATTTATCCCTTGTATGCAAGGGTGGTTCAACATAAGAAAATCAATTAATGTAATACACCATATTAACAAAATGAAGGAAAAAACAAACAAACATGATCATTCAGCAACCCTCCCTGATAAAAACACTTAGAATGCTAGGAATAGAAGGAAATGTCCTCAACATGATAAAGGGCATATATGAAAAACCCACAGCTAACATCCTACTTAATGATAAAAGATGGAACACTTTCCCTCTAAGATCTGGAATAAGACAAAGATTCCCACTGTCACTGCTGTTATTCATCATTATACTGGAAGCTCTTGCCAGAACAATTAGCCAAGAAAAACAAATAAAAGGCATCCAAATTGGAAAAGAAGAAGTAAAACTTTCCCTATTTGCAGATGACAAGATCCTATATACAGAAAATCTGGAAAAATCCACAACGAAGCTCCTAGAGCTAATAGATGAATTCAGCAAAGTGGCAGGGTACAACATCAACAGGCAAAAATCAGTAGTGTTTCTACACACAACAATGAACAATCAGAAGGAGAAATCAAGAAAAAAAATTCCATTTACAATAGCAACTAAAAAGAATCAAATATCTAGGAATAAATCTGACCAAGGATGTAAAAGACTTGTACACAGAAAACTACAAGACATAGTTAAAAGAAATCAAAGAAGACTTTTTTTGATTTGAGGGACATTCTGTGTTCATGGTTTGGAAAACTAAATATTGTTAAGATGCCAGTCCTACCCAAAGTGATTTATAGATTCAACATAATCCCAATCAAACTTCCAACAACCTTCTTTGCAGAAATGGAAAAGCAAATCATCAAATTTACACAGAAGGGTAAGGGGCCTGAATAGCTGAAGCCATCTTGAAAAAGAAGAATTAAGTTGGGGACCTCACCTTTCCTGATCTTAAAACTTATTACAAAGCCACAGTAATCAAAACAGCACATTACTGACACAAGGACAGAAATATAGACCAATGGAATTGGACTGAGAGCTAAGAAATCAGCCTTCACTCTGATGGCTAACTGATTTTTGACAAGGGGGCAAAGACCACTCAATTGGGAAAGAACAGCCTCTTCCACAAATGGTGCTGGGAAAAACTGGATCTCCATTTGAAAACCAAAAAAAGAAGGAGGACCCTTACCTCACACCTTATAAAAAATTCAACTCGAAATGGAACAAAGACCTTAATATAAAAGCTAGAACTATCGAACTCATAGAAGAAAATGTAGGAAAGCATCTTCAGGACCTTGTATTAGGCAATGGTTTCTTAGACTTTACACCCAAAGGACTAGCAACAAAAGAAAAAATAGATAAATGGGACCTCCTCAAAATTTAAAACTTTTGTACCTCAGGGGACTTTATCATGAAAGTCAAATGACAACCTACACAATGGAAGAAAATATTTGGAAACCACATATCCAATAAAGATTTAATATCCCAAATTTATAAAGAAATCTTTCAACTAAAAAAATAGACAAACAGCCCAATTTTAAAATGGGCTAAAGACTTGAATAGGCATCTATCCAAAGATATACAAATGGCCAGAAATCACATGAAAATATGCTCACATCATTAGCCATCAGGGAAATGCAAATTAAAACCACAATTAGATACCATTTCACACGCATTAGAATGGCCACATTAAAAAAAAAAAGCAGAAAATTATAAGTGTTGGAGAGGATGCAGAGAAATAGGAAGACACATTCACTGTTGGCAGAAGTGCAAAATCCTGCTGTGGAGGATAGTTTGGTGGTTCCTCAGAAAGTAAAGTATAGAATTACCATATGACCTGGCAATTCCACTACTAGGTATATACCCAAAAGAAATGAAAGCAGGGACTTGAACAGTTATTTGCACACCAGTGTTCACAGTGGCATTATTCTCAATCGCTAAAAGATGGAAGCAACCCAAGTGTCCATCAACTTATGAATGGATAAATAAAATGTGATATGTACATTCAATGGAATATTATTCAGCCATAGAAAGGAATGAAGTCCTGATACATGCAACAACATGGGTGAACCCTGAAGACATCATGTTGAGTGAAATAAGCCAGACAAATATTGTATGATCTCACTGATATGAAATCATTCAAATATGCAAACTCATAGAGTAAAAATCTAGAATATAGGTTACTAGGGGACAGAGTGGGGACAGGAAGGCAATGGGAAATTAATGCTTAAAATGTATAAGGTTCCTATTTGGAACGATGGAAATGTTTTGGTAATGGATGGTGGTGATGGTAGCACAACACTATGAACATAATTCACAACAACACTAAAACATATATCTGAATGTGGTTAAAAGGGGAAATGTTAAGTTGTATATATGGTAATAGAATAAAAAATTAAAAAAAAAACAAACCTAGTTGTGCTGGTCAAACTGAAATAAGAAGGAAGTGTTTCCATAAAAATATGTTGGTCAAGGAACTCAATCCTCCTCTACAATGGAGGCTTCTGAGGTCTGCAGTGTGGGCTTCTGGTGGCAGAAGCAACGTCCTCCATAATAAGGGAGGTATTTGCTGGAGTCCATGGGCTACTTTGTCCTAAGCAACCCCTTATGTCCTTAAGAATAAGAGAGAAATGAAGGTCAAATCATGACAGATCCAATAAGTTATATACATTAAAACAACTCATATGGAAGTTGAGGTGCAGGAAAGCAAGACAGTCCCCATTGCATACTTTAGGATGTTTACCAACCCCTCTGAGAAAGTTAAAATCTGTTCTGAAAACCATTCCAGGACAAGTTCATTCAACAGTCACTCTCAAAAAAAGGCAAAGAGATCAAGTAGCAGGTGATTTATTTCCGTCCAGAAAAAGACTCTACACAGCAGGAGAACAATGGAAAAATAAATGTTTTAAAAGAAAAGAAAGAAAATATTCAATCATCCTGTTGTTTTGATTTCCTGGGGCCAAATACACAACCTGGGTGATTGATATTCCTTATTCACTGACTCAATCAGACTGTTTCATGTCACACAGATGTGGCCAATTTTTTTCATGGTTGAGAAGAAAGGGGCAAAGGACATTAGGAGGAGACATAGATGGAATAGATCAAATCCCAGGAGCAGTATCTTAAATTCTGTAAGAAAGGACCATTTGAAGAGGTCTAAGGTACACTTTATGGGTAAAGACTGAAGTTTTTAATAGCAGAAGTCTGGAGGAGGGGTTAGTAGAAAAACAAACTGTATGTCATTAGGAAAAAATATATGAAACACCCCCTTGGGTGAAAGGAATTTAACTTGTAATGAGCGGCAACTGTTACTAAATACACCTTGTAGGAAGATAAAAGCTTGGACATTTCTATTCTTTCCTTTGGCATCCCAGCCTTAACTCTATAGTCTCATGACAGCACTCCAAGGTCCTAAACTGGTTTCCTCTTCTCCAGTCACTTTCACAAAGCTGTTTAAGATTTCTAGAACCCAGCGGCCTCAAGTAGAGAGCAACAGGTAACTTAGGAATTTGCTACTGAAGGGAGCAGGAAGCTGGGGAAAACGGGCCAGTTCTCTTTGTGCAGGTCCTCAGGAGAGCTGCGGATTTGGCAGGAGAGCAAGACTCGCCACATAGTCCAAACAGACACCACAGAAGGCTCAGATGGCCCTCGTTCCACATAGTTCACATACTTCTCGCTTCCTGTAGTTGTCATTTGAGTCAGGGCTTCATTACAGAGCAAATTTTCCTCTTCAGATATTTGCTTTCATAGACTTTCTGCCTGTGTGACCACTCACTGTAGTTAATCCCAACTTCAAGAAAGACCAGTTTTTAAAGATACCATCGGTGTGAATGCATGGAAAAATGAGATGAGTGTGTGTTTATGAGTTGCTTCATTGTCACTTCCAACTATCTCTCCTGATGATTCAATTAGCAATGCATACTGGCATTATATCAAGAAATTAGCATGATGGATACAGTGCAGAAAGATTGGCACTGCTTCATTTTTCTCTAAAAATTTTCCTTTCTCAAATCCAAACTAAGAATACTGATACTAGTTTCTAATTAAATTAAAATATGCCTTCCTATGACAGCAATTTTTACTCCTAGGTACATAACTAAGAGACATGAAAGTGCATGACCATAAAATACAAGAATGTTCATAGCAGCTTTATTCACAATAGCCCCAAGCTGGAAATGATCCAAATGTCCATCAACAAGAGAGTGGATAGACAAATTGTGGCATATCCTTACAACGGAATAATACATAGCCGTTAAAAAAAAAAGGAAAAAACTACTGGTATGTGCAGCCTCATGAATAAATCTCAGAAACATTATGTTGAGAGAAAGAAGTCAGACAGAAGAGGACATCTGCACAATTCCATTTATATGAAGTTCATGAACAAGCAGACCTAGTTTTATGGAGGGGTAGAAGTCAGTGTAGTGATTCACAAGGGTGAGGGGAACATGGAAGTTAATTTACTGGGAAGGAGGAACTAGGGAACTTTCTGGGCAAATGGAATGGTTACTTGGGTGTATACCGGGGTAACAATTCACCAAGCTGTCCACTTAGGATGTGTGCATTTTACTGTGTGTGCATTCCACCTCAGTTTCCAAGGAAGAACACTCCTGGTGGCCCCATCCAGTTGTGGCAGGGCTGAGAGAATGCATGTGGATTACTGTCAGTAAGCATCAGATTTGGCTTTGAACTTCAGCCTTTCTCATTGTCACGTGAGAGGAATTCTACATTAACCATTGATGGAGCACCCCCTGTGTGCTCGATACTGTGCTGGGGGCTTGGGAGGCTTAACAGTGAGTCTGAGGGGTTTCCCCTGTGGGAGCACCCAGGCCAATATAGGATGTAGGGCATGGACAGGGGCCACCAGCCAGGCAGAAGTGACAGGCGGCCCCGGACAGGTTTGGAGCACACACTAAATGCTTTACCCAACTTTCCCTGGAAATTGTCAACTGATGGAGGGAGCAGGTACCATATTTTCACAGGGGAGGATGCTTCAAAGGGTGGGTGGAAGAGGTAGTGTAGTGTGTGGAGGGAGGTACAAAGGAAATCTCTATTGCCCCCTTAAACCAGCAGGGGTTCTGACTTTGCCCTGGAAGCCTTCTCCCCAGCTTTGCCCCTCAATTGCACAATTTGGAGGCCCCAGGAATCCCCAGGCAGGCCCATACCTCGGGCCGATGCCTATAAAACAGAGCAAACACTGACCCCTCACTGTCAGAAAGAAAGATGCAGTAGGTTAAACCGGTGAGCGTGGTCTGCCTTCTCTCTCCCCCATTCTCTGCCAGGTGTCAGGGCTGCTGGCTTCCTGGTTGCAGAATGACTCTTCGAAGATGCCCCAAACAGAGCTTCCTCAGAACTGTGGGTACAATGCACCGAACCAAGACTCTAGAGCAGAGCTTCTCACCTCGGCACTGGTGACATTTGGGGCTGGAGCATCCTTTGCGGCGGGGGCCGTTCTGTGTATTGCAGGATGTTTAGCAGCATCTCTGGCCTCCATTCACTAGATGCCAGTAAGATATTCCCTCGGTTGTGACAACCCAAAATGTCTCCAGACATTGCCCAATGTCCCCTGGAGTTCCAAATTGCCCTTTGTGAGCTCCACAGCTCTCCAGGCTGGAGGTGGGGCCTCTGGGTAGTGCCCTCTCCCCCTTTCTCTGGGTCTCCCAATTTTGAGAACTCAGAAGGACAAGGTTGCTGGGTCTCAGCTCCAGCCCCTGTATCCAAGTCTGAATCCTCAGGCTGGAGAGGGGCTTCTAGAGCTTGTGTCCTAGGACTGAGGATACCTGGGGCCCTGAGTGAGGGTCTCTCCCGGTGGATCTTGGACTGCTGTTTCTGCCCAGATGATTCTGGAGGCAATATCCTAACTGGGAACTCACCCAGCCTCAGGCCCGAGACAAGTTGAGCAACCTTTCAACTTTCCTTCCCTTGAGTCCTGAGAGTGGGTGGACGTCGGTGTCTTAGAGATTGGGGTCCCCTGCTCTTGGCTGCAAGCAAAAGACAACACCCGGTGGAGTTGAGAACTGTGGTTAAGAGTGCAGGTTTTGGCGCCTGACTGCTCAAGGTGGAAACCTCGCTGGGCCACCTTGGGCAAGTTAGGCAAACTCTCTGTGCCTCAGTGTCTTCATCTGCAAAATGGAGATAAGAATAGGATCTCCTTTGTAGAGTTGTAGTGAGAATAAAATGGATGGTACATATAAAGGACTTGATAAATATTCACCTAAAAATATAATGAGGCTTATCAGATTTGTGTCTTATTTCTCCACAAAATTCAATCCTCCTCCTCATGCAATCCTTAAGAAGAAACTTTAAAGGCTACATTTATTTCCTGGGATCACTGAGAAATGGATCTCCTACACATACACATCACAGATAAAATAATGTAATGCACGTGGCATTCTAAGTGTTTCAATATCCGCATAATCTCATAAGCCACTTCTGGTTATTTTTCCACAGAACAAAACTATTTTCTGTTTCCTATGTATTTGCATCAAAATATTATAAAGCTAGGAGCTACAGTTGAAGTTCATTTAAAAAAAATAAAAATAAAAGTAAAAAATATCTCTTCTACATTGGCCCCTTTCTTCATGTTGAAGCTACCCGATAAATTCACAGGCAGCACCAAATGTATGAGGACAAGATTTCTTTAACAACAGAAAGAGAAAAACACTCCAAAGTCTGCTTTTCAAGTGCATATATTAGAAGTTTAGTTCAATGAAGCAATATTACACCCAAATATGGACAGAACATACTCAGAAACCTAAATCGTGATTGGCTCTTAACTTTGCCCCAAAAGAACATTGTGGTTTAAACTTCACCGTCCCACCGAAAGTTTTCGCGTCCCCGGAAGTCTTGAAATCGACTGAAGGGTTTTTCAAACCCTTTCTCGATCACTGCCACTCGGGCCTGGGCCCACTGCTATTGGTTGCTGGGGGAGCCAAAATTAAGTCTGGGCTGACACTGCCCATCCTTGTTTGACAGAACATAATTAGAGGGGAAGCTGTACCCCATAGCTGGTGACATTTGAGTCGGTGAGAGCTTTCAACTCCAGCATTGGGTTGAATTTCAGTTTTCTTTCTTGCCACACGGCCAATTTGTACTGCTGTAATCTTACCCACTCTGAAAAGCAAGCTACAGTTCAGCTGGTTTGCAAAGATCCCTTGAAGGCCCGGGGCTTGTAAAAGGATGTGGACAGAGTCGCTTCAGCTGGTCTCTCTAAGCGATGGCCTGAGATGATAAAATGCTTTGTAGCTTAAATTTCTGCCAAGCGTTTTAAAACATTGGCGTTTGTTCCAGGTCTTGTGTAAGTCTTTGTTATCAGCAACACAGGCACTCTTTTTTTCTCTTGTGATCAGATCGTGAGCCTCTTGCTCAACCACCCTGGGAGCTCTGTACAGATGAAGACTGATAACCCCAGCCTCGGTCAGTGAGCAACCCAAGGCCATTAGATAGCCATCTGGGAGGGACACCTGGGATTCCAAGCCCATGGCTGACCTGCCGTTAGTCACTTGCACACGCTCTCAAAGGTCCTCTATTCCAAGTCTTTGATAAACAGGAATTCAACCCCACTATCCCCTGGGAAGCCGACGGATATCATTATCCCCAGTGGAAAAAACAATGATGGACAATGTCAGTTCTGGCCAGAAGCAGAAGAGAACCAGGTTGATTCCTGCTGTACCAAGTGAACTCAAAGGTACATTCTCTTTCCTTTTTGCAAGAACGAAGCACATACGCATGCACCCTCCCCTTACTGAAACCTCAAACCCTCCTAGGCATCCCTCTCCTGAACCCTGACTTGAATAGAGAAGTGTGGGTCAAGGGGACATACGGGACATTTTGGATAGATAATGTGTTTCTTTTTCATGTTCAAGTTGAGTGCACTTTGTGCTGATCTGTTTGGTAAAGGTCAGAGGCTCTGCTAAAGTGGTCCTTAAGGGGTCATTTCATTCCAGAACAACCCTAGGAAGCACACTCAGCTCTGCACCTGACCACAGTTGTCATCTTCAATCTTTCAATGCCAGACCTGGAGCTTCTCGCTCCCACTTCAGACACTGTATGGCCACTTTCAGTCCTCGGTACTGTGGATCCTTTGATAACGAAGGCAACGAAACCTTGTGGTGCAGTTGTTTTGGAAGGCAGCTTGGCAATGTGCATCAAAGGCCCTAAAAATATCCAGACCTTCTGTCCTGAAAATTTCACTTTGGGGCTCATTTGCTAGATCAATGTTCAGAGATGCAGTCTCAGATCAACAGACGGAGGTGTTCATTGTGGTGGTGTTTATCATGGAGAAAAATTGTAGACCTCTTAAATGTCCAACAACAGTGATTTTTTTAAAAAAATGTACAGTATATTCTTACAAGGAACATAGCCAAGGAACATAATCATGGTGTAGGCAAATGCCACAAAATACCACATAGCATTTAAAAAAGGTACAATACAAAATTCAATGTCCAGAATGCCTGACCTAGGTTTGTAAAGAGAGATACAAGGGTTTATGGATATATGTCTGGGAAGAGAAAAAATACTAGAAGAAAGTACATCAAAAGAGTAACAACAACTCAACTCTGGCTAGCTGAGGATGAGGTTTGTAAGACTTCTCTTCATCATTGTGCTTTTCCGTATTGTTCGAGTGCCCAACCGTTAAGTCTTGCTTTTATAATTTAAAAATTCATTTAGGAAAATAATATCCCACCCAGGCTTTCTGATCCTTAATTAATTAATTGAATAAAAACGAGGGAAATGCACTGTGGTAACAGTCCAGTCAACGTGATGGAAACTAGACTGTCAGTCTTGAGTCCATCTTGTCCTTTCTCCACTCTTGGCTTATGAAAGGGTCATCATGGTGACATATGATATGAGCCACGCAAAGAGCCACGCTTTCACACTCAGCTATGGTGAATAAAAAGCTCACCCAGGCAAGGAGCCAAGGAGGCAGCAGGCAGCAGACCATCCTTGCGCTAGCAGGCTAATTGAGGGACAAAGCCTGGGGACGGCTGGTGTCTGCCTGCGACATCCTCTTGTCTTCTTGAGTGAACACAGGGACACAGGGGAAGAGAAAGCTTTCAGCAACTGCTGCCCACACGGAGCACTTTAAGCAAACCCCGTGCAGACCGCGAGGAGGGGCCCAGAGGCCCCAGAAAGCACCTCTTTGGGGACCTGCAGCCGTGGTGGTGAGTGCTCGCCTTTCCTCAGGAAACGGCCCACCTTGCGATCACACCTTTGACACAATCAGCCACTGGGTGACTAACCACATGTTGACCTTAATGACACAAAATATATGTCCATTGTAAATTGCGAGAAGAGACGCTTCAGCTGCTCCTTAGTGGACACTATGAGCTAATTTGTGAGGTCTGTGTGAACTTTCCACCAGCCCGTGTTCCCCTTCACACTCTCTTGTGGGTTCCAGTTATTCCTTGGTTGGCACTGACTCGGTAGGAGAGGCTACAAGCCTCTAGCTTCACAAACCGACCCATCACCCCAATCCCCTCTGCTCCCTCTGGGGTAGCCACCTTGGCATTGGCGAGCCACGTTGTCCTGTCTCAGCTCTGCTGCCTTGGACGCCTCCTTGCCAAACCACTTTGCCTTCAGCCCTAACGTGTCCCAACTCCTCCGCAAGGCCTAGACTGAAGGGCTGAAGCTCCCCTCTGCCGTCCTGTGGTATCTGCAAATGATGGAGAGCTTTAGCAGTGTAAAGTATTCATAAATACCTCAAAATGCAAAGTCTAAATTCTCCTTCTTTCTCCTAGCTGGGAAATAGCAAAAAGACAATCCTTCTCACGAGTCTCATGAAACAGGAAGCTTTTGGGGGCTTTCTTGCAAGCATGTGATAGATGGTTGTGGTTTCGGGGCAACAGTCAAAATAGACTTTGCAGGGGGAAACGTTCACACAAGACACATTCTCTGGTTTCTGTCCAACTCCAGTGTGGGTTAGAGGTGGTCCCGTTTACACTTTGACAAATCCCATTTGAGTTCTCATACTTTATTCTTTTCTCATTGTCATGTCCAAAGGTGACTGGAGCCCGCTGAGGAAAGACCTGGGAGTAGGAACTTTTCTCAGTTGCTCATACAGAATCCCCTAGATTGAGCCATTTTCCCGAGAGCGGTGATCCCTCAAGACTCTAAAGAGCCGGCTTAGAGAAGGAAGAGGCCAGCTCCCCTAACACAGCTGAGCAATCCCTTTTGGGAAATGAGGCTAAAAGGAAATACCTTTTAGCTGCCCTCTGTTGTTAATCCAGTCTCAATACAAATCGATGTGATTTCTCATTGCTGAACAAGCATTAATGAAGAGTCTGAGAGGGCCTTAAAGTCACATCAAAGATGCTCAGATTCCTAGGAACTGCAATTTCGGGTCTCAGTGGTCTTTGGTCACACTTTATCCTTCCGAGGCAGACGATGCCTACAATTTAGGATGTGTGCTTGTAAAGTTTACAAACAGGTTACACTTTCATTATGGAAAACACACACACACACACACACCTCTTGCACCGTTTATTTCAACTGCAACCACTCTGCAAGATGATGTATCTTGCCCGAGAATATTGTTGGTAGAGGGGAAACCTTTGTAAATATTTATATGTATTTCCCCCGATTGAGTTTCTTTTTTTATATAAGCTAGAAAGAGGGTTGGCAATGGTCCCAGGTTGGCTGGTCACAAGATCTCAAATGGAAGACGATTTCCCTTGCTCTCCTGCTTTCTCCATTCCTCACTCAAAGTCGCACACCTTGCTAAACAACCCAAGAGGCACTTCTAAATAATGCAATACTCATTTTTAAAAATTGCCTTACACTACTGATGCTTGATTGTCTGCTGCAGCTGTCAAGGTGACCTGTCTTTTTAAAACCCATGACTAGTCTTCAACACCCACATTTTTGTCAACATATTAACCTTCTTTCTTGCTGAACTGTTGCCAAGATGAAAATAAATAAATGTCTGTAAAACCATCATCCATGAGAGAATTGAAAGCAGCTGTAGAAGGAGAAATTAGAGAGCCAAAAGCTCTGGGTGGGAGGGGTGGGTGGGGGGATAAAACTGGCTGAAAAACAAGAAACCCTCCCTTCCCGAGAGGGCCTCTGGCACGGTGTGGGTTGCATCGTTCTCTGCCAGCTGCCTGCATGCTCTGAGGCATGGCTTCCCACGAGAGGGACTTCCGGTAGAGGCGAAAAACATAGTGAGTTCTGCATTCTTGCACTTTGTTTTCTCCTGTTTTCAGCTTTGAAGGGCCTCTCATAGAAAGTGTACCAGATACTTACACACCACGCTGTCAGGCAATCTATTTTGCATGCGGATTTGATTGAAAAACTCTCAATTAATTAACGTTAACATTCAGACTGATATTAAGATAGAGGTATTCTATAAGGGGATCTGCCAGGCCAATTTCTACACAGAAATGGCCTGTAAATATCCAACCCCAACCATTACAGAGTAAAAAATAAATTTGGATGTTGGGGAAATAATCAGTACTCTGTCATAGATTTCCTGCGTTCCTTTATTCTAATGAGAGGAAAGAGGGTCTTATTTAGGATCCTTCTACATCACATACTGGTAAATATTCTTTTCTCTAGTGGATTAAACAGCAAACTCACGGTTTTATGAGCTATCATTTTACTTCTAAATCGGTAGGTATTGCTAGACAGAGACTTTTGGTGGTTTGGTGGTGAATTAATTTGCCCGGGCTGTTGTAAGAAAGTACCACAGATTAGTTGGTTTAAACAATAGAAATTTATTGTCTCACAGTTTTGGAGGCTAAATGTCCCAAATCAAGGTGTCAGCAGGATAGGCTTTCTCTGCAGTCTGTAGGGCTCTGCTGGTGGCTTGCCGGCTGTCCCTAACACAGTCTCTGCCTCCGTCACATGGCTTCCTGTGACCCTCTGTCTTCTCCTCTGCACTGTGTCTACATTTCCCCTGCTTACAAGAACTCCAGTCCTGTTGGATGAAGGCCCACCCTGATTCATGTCCTTGACTAGGTCTTTGTGAGGACTATGGTCCAATCCCTAACAGGTAGAAAATCGTCAAGGCCAGTGTGGCCTCAACCATTTTGGTGCTACTGCTTCTATAGTTAAAAGTGACCCTGGAGATCATAACCCAGTGCCTTTGCTTCACAGTTGAGGAAACTGAAAACCAGGGTCACACAGATAAGTGGTGGCACCGATTATCCTAAAATCCAAACTCTACCGATTACCTAGATTCATGCTCTTTGCACAAAGCCCTCCAAGTCATGGGCACAACTTTCACGATTACCATTCTCAAAGAATTTGGGCTTTGTATTTCAATGACAATCATCAAGTTTTCTTTCCAATCTAGGAAGTACTGAAACTTAGGTTCCTCTTCTGGCCAACAAATTGAAAAGCAACAAGCTTAGGGCTGCTGAAACATGCATTGCTTTACTGGACCTGAATATTTGTATGTTTCACTTATTGCCCTGCATCTAAAGGCAGTTTTAGCATAAATTCCAGTGTTTATACACCTTAAACTATAGAGAAACAAGCAAACAAGCAAATTTTTATTTAAAGGCTTTTTCTGGGTCCTCCTCACCTGTCATTACAACTAGTTTAGCCAAGAGATACTAATGAAGCTATACATTCTTATTCTTACAGTGGTTTCAGTCATTTTGCTGGGCATATAATAGCCTCTAGAGGATGGCAAAAATTGCAGTGAAACATATTTAAGGAGCTGCTTATAGAGTCAGTTTTTGAAAAAGGTCATGCTTACGTTTACTCAACAATTTTCTGTGGGGCAGGAAAGAGGAACGATTACTAACTGGGTTACTTGGTTTGTTTTGTTTTGTCAAACTGTTGTTCTGGTCAATTACACCAATAGGGGAATGTGGGGAATGTTTCAAACAGTTTCATGTTGGGGACATTAACATGTTTTATGAGGGTTTCACAACCTCAGCACTACTGACATTTTGGGGTCAGGTCATCCTTGGCTGTGGGGGCCGTCCTGTGCAGCATCCCAGGCCTCTACCTACAAGATGCCAGTAGCACCCCCTCATCCAAGTCGTGAAAACCAAAAATGTCTCCAGACACTGCCATATGTCCCCCTGTTGAGAACCACTGGGTTAGGAGAGATTGGCAGTCTCCCAGGCTCCTCAGCAGTTTTCTCTGTCCATAATGGGAGCTCCAAGGGAAATTGGCTTCTTTAGTATTTTTTGCTTAGTTTATGCTCCTAAGGCATATGAAAAATCCTAAATGATGACGCCTGCCTCATGCCGGCACTACTCCTCCATCCCACCCTCCCTGTGAAAATACAAATGCGTGCTGTCATTTACGAGGGCTTAAGTGAATCAAGAAGAGCATTCCTATCCACTTGCTTTGCACCAAATTAAGCAATTGTTCTTTCACCATTAGTCAAAATGCTGCTATTTGTAGCGAGAGGCACGTATGCATGTGGCTTTTTAACTCCAGCGTCTTTACTGGTCCCTCAACTGGCCAGTTCTGCCTCAGGAATGCAGCGGTTTCCCACGGAGCATTCCGGAGCCCCACAGTCACCAATCCGGGTCAGGCTATTTTTGCATTCTCTGAAATTACAGCATTCACAAAAAATCCCACCTCCCCTCTCCTTCTTGAGCTTTTCTCTCTCAAATGGAATCAAGATGAGGGGCGTGTACAAGTCGATGCTAGGACAATGGAATGTGCCTTCACAAAGCATTTCCCCAGCAAAATGAGAGGGTAGTAACTGAGGCGCAGAAAGCAGTCCTTGTCAAAAGCTGAAGCTTTGTTCTCAAGAGCTCTCCTATCAGAATTCACTACCAAAACTTAGATACCTGGTAAATTCTGGTCATAGGATACTCACTTTCCTTAGGCTGGGATGAATAGATGCACATAAAACCATTTTTTTTCAGCTTTAACACCAACACTGAGACAAGGGTCATAGCATTTCTTGTTTGCTTTTGCATCAGATAACAGGATCTCTAGCCACAGTATAGATCCAAATTAATAGAGATGCCCCATTCACATTTTAAGTTCAACGTCTTTAAACTCATGATGCTATTTTCTAATCATAGAGTTCCTTGTGCAAGGTCTGTGTGCAAGAGTCTGCGGCTTAGCTTTCTGAAAGCAACTTCCTACTCATGCACAAAAATATTTCATGTGGAGATATATTTCTAAACTCTTGTCCTTTCTTTTCTCTCTGTTCCCTTTTTTTTTTCAGACTTTCACTCCCCTTGTTAAGATCCATTTGTCTTACTCTAAATACTAATATGTGTCTTTTTTTGTCCTTCCCATAATCACCATCAAAGCCATTCACAAAGTTAATAAATAAGTGTGACTGTGGAAATCGGTTTTTACATTCTCCCCTCCAGCACCCTCAATAAAGCCGTACCATCCCCAATAGACCCCAGATAAAAGAGGATTACACTATTTATTTTAAAATAAGATTCTTCTCTCAGTAAAAATCATTTTGTAGTCTCATGCCCTTCTATAATTAATAATTTCAACCCAAATTACCTCCTCCAAGTTCAATAACGAAGCAACTTGTGATGAAGGAAAGAAGAAAATAGAGGGAAAGATGAGTTTGTGCTTTGAAAGCCTCCACTTCAAACTAAACAAGATTTTATGCCTCCATATAAAT
Source organism: Choloepus didactylus (assembly GCF_015220235.1). Classification (NCBI taxonomy): domain Eukaryota; kingdom Metazoa; phylum Chordata; class Mammalia; order Pilosa; family Megalonychidae; genus Choloepus; species Choloepus didactylus. Next base: position 10,355,040 of record NC_051334.1, on the reverse strand, counting down.
ATTGGCAGAAAATAAAAAACTGTAATAGTGCTTTGCTATTAGATTTGAGACTTCATTTTCTGTGGGTATTTCCTTCAGAAGCCACTTAACTGAATCTGTTTGAATGAGTACTTGTTATTTGATTTTATGGAAATTGCAAAAAAAAAAAAAAAAACACAAACTGAGCACCCAGAATGCAGAAATATATAAAATATGCCTTTGCCATTTTTCTTATTAAAAGCAAAAACACAGTCCACCCCATTTGCAATACTTTGCAGTTTAGAAGGCAAGCATAATTTTTCATTTAATATAAATTGAGCACTGTAAGGAAAAGCATTTGTCACATGCAAAGTTTATGTGATTTTTGAATTAGGGTAACAAATGGAAGTGCCACCTCATGAATCAGGACCAGCCACATCTTGCATTATTATGTTAAAATTTTTGTTTCTCTTTTACTACCTGAATGAAATAGAGAAAATAATGCCTGTCCTTCTTAGCTCATGAAACTGTAAGATCCATTGAGATGAAGATGGTAAAAAGCTTTCAAAATTACCTTGTGCCGTGTTTGTGTTTACTGATAGAGCAAAAGAAATTACCAGTAAAAAGATTGAGTGTTGCACTTCTTCAACACTTTCTCTTCTCTTCTCTTCTCTCCAAACCCATTTGAACATAGAGAATGAGTCACTGCTGTTCATCCAAAAACTGTGACTTTTCGTTTTTTAAAATTTTAATATGTTTGGGAGTTAATATATTTTTATTAAATTAGAAAGTTGTAATATAATATTTTCAAATGTGTGTTGTAAGTAAGAACAGAATGATCATCCATATATCCACCACCCAACTTAAGAAACAGGACAGAATTATTGATCATATGAAGCCCGGGGTGTTCCTTTCCAGGCCCACCCACTCCCTTCCCCTCCCCTTTCAGTAGTAACCAATATCCTTTGTGGTTCTTCCACATATGGTTGTAGATATAACAATATGGTATTTAGTGTGTATGTTTTTTAATGGCATATAAATAGAACAATACACTGTAACTGCAATTTATCCATATTGTGGTAAATAACTGTAATTTATTCATTTTATATAGCATTCTATTATATGACTACATCACAATTTATCTATTCATTTTATTTTTGATGGACTTTTGGGTAATTGCTGGTTTTTGCTATTATAAATAGTGCAGCTATGAACATTCTTATAGATAGCTGGTGGTATGTAAACATTCCTCTAACATGTATAACTATAGGTGGAATAATGCCAAATTGTTTTCCGAAATGGTTGCACCAGCTTACAACAGTATAATGGGTACTGACGTCTTCATGTTCTTGCTAAGACTTTGTATCATCAGAATCTTTTATATAGTCATCTATATTTTTCCAGTCTTGGTGAAAGTGAATTGGTACTTTATTGTGATTTTAATGTACATTTTCTTGATTGCTTATGAGGTTGAGCACCTTTTGATATGTTCATCAGCCATGCGTGTTATCTTTTCTGTGAAGTACTTTTAACGTCTTTTGCTCCTTTTTTCTATTGTAGAGTGTCTTAGATTCCTAGGGCTGCCATAACAAATTGCCACAAACTTGTAAAACAACAGAAATTTATTCTTTCACCATTCTGGAGACTAGAAATCTGAAATCAAGATGTCAGCAGGGTTGGTTCCTTCTGGAAGCTCTGAGGAGAAGTCGTCCCATGCCGCTCTCCCAGCTTCTGGTGGTTGCCAGCAATCCCTGGGGTTCTTGGCTTGTAGACACATCACTCCTATGTCTGCCTCCATTCATGGCCTTCTTCCCCATGTGTGTGTGTCTCTATGTCTTCTCTCCTCTTCTTGCAAGGACTCCAGTCATTGAATTTAGCGTCCAACCTAATCCAGTGTGACCTCATCGTAACTTCTAATTACATCTGCAAAGACCCTATTTCCAATTGAGGTCACATTCTGAAAGTAGATATGGATTTTTGGAGGACATTATTCAGCCCCCTATGGTGGGTGTGGGACATTGTGAGTAGTCTGACATAGCTCTGACATATAATGCAAGGTCAAGGCAAAGGCTAAGACGGCGTTACCAAACCAAGGCAGTGGATTCTTTTGCCCAATGCGCTCAAATGACTGTCCCGGCCCGCGGGACGATCAACGGAGGCTCTGATACCTGTGAGTGAGGAATGGTATGGGACAAGAGACACGAAGAATGACAGCAAGACAAGTATCCTGATCAAGCTGCAAAACTTTATTGAAAAGGCAGGGTATATATGCCCTGGAGGGAGAGGGGGTGGCTAATAGGGACAGGTGGCGGTCTGGGATTGGTGGTAGCTGTTGCTGGGGGTCTGGGATTGGTGGTAGCTGTTGCTGGGGTGGATGGTAGATGGGCGGCTACTTGTTTAGGCGCGAACTCTTGGCGTGAACTACTACTTCCGTAAAGAAGGCTGACGCTATTCAAGGTTATTCTTAGCTCTAGCGGCCATATTGTGCTTCCGGCATCGCTGAAGGTGCAAGCGTCCCAGAAGGTGCAAGCGTCCCCAACAAATGACCAATTCCTGAGACGCTGGGGTTTCAAAGAGAGAAAGAGTTTTATTGCTAGGTGCAAAGCAGGAGAACAGATAGCCTATCAGTCCAAAATCTGTCCCCCCGAACTGCAGTAACTCTGATAGTTTTATAGTGTCAAAAGATGGGCAGGTTTTAGTATAATGAGTACAATGACCCCAGATGATGTAATTAAAAGTGATCTAATTATTGAGCATGTGCAGATTGATTACATGCTTAGTTACAGAATGTATGTAAGAAAATGGCGGCCTTAACATGATGATGGGAATGATTTTAGTATTATAATGAGGTATAGGTGACTTGTAGGTTAAAGTCTAAGCTATTGCACATGTCAGGCAGGCCCATTTTGGCTAGATCCAGCTTCGGTCATCAAGATCACTTTGGACTTGCGGTTGGTTAGTTTTGGGCTGACCCAAGACCCTTCATTAATAAACATTAGTGAATTTAGTGATCATAAGACTTTAAAGTTGAAAAACTGGATAAATGGGTACAAGTAAAGGTTAGTCACAAGGTTTTTACAATCACAAGAGTACAAGATAAGGGCTGTACAATCATTATCAGAGATCAAGGCAGCAGGACTACAGTCCAGGTTTCAGGTGTTTCCCTCTGTCTACTCTAATATACCAGAAAATCAAAAGGAATATCTATATAATGATTCAGTAATCATGATCAGTCTTCAAATCCTAACTTCTTAGTTACAAAAGCAAGGCCATGTATGTCCTCACACAGTTGGCTCATGTGCTGAAGACAGCCATGTTCCCAAGCAGGGGATGACAGGGTCAGGTTTGGCAGTTGAGTAAGTCAGCCTGGCAGCCATGGACTGGAAAGGCAGAAAGACCAGCCCAGAGGCTAGGGAAGGGCTCCAAGAGAATAGTAAATGCCTGCCCCAAGGCAGCAAAGAAGGGTGGAGAGAGAGAGAGATACATTGGATGTTCAATGGATAGAAATTGTCATCAAATTGGACGCATGGGAGTGAGAGAGAGAGAGAAGACCCTGGTTCCCATATTTCTGACTTGGGGACTGGAAACACTGAGAATCTAGAAACAAGTTCAGGCCCAGAAAGGAATTAGATGGCTTCAGTTTGGGAAAGGGTGAGTGTGAGATCCCAGCTAAATATCCAGGTAGACTGGTTAGTAGAGAGTTAGGTATAGAAGTCTGAACCTAAGAGAGAGGGGTGAGATACAATTGATGATTTTGAACTCAGCAGCAAGTATAGGTGGTGATTGCCCAGAGGGAGTGTCCACAGTTTGTCATTTTAACATTTGGACATCTCTAGTCACCAACAGCAGGAAAGCACAGCACATCAGATGAGTATTAACTTGTATATATCACAGGATTGGAAATGACACCAACTCTCAGTCCTTTGTACTAAAGGGGCACAGCAAGGGGTTGATAGAGTTGCAGATCATGCTTTTATTACTTAGAGGTGAGGTAGCCATGGTAGCTGATATTCCCACTACTCACCTCTCCTCCTTCTCCTCCACTAAAAACACCACAGCCCCATCCCATCCCATTCATAACCCAACCCAAAGGCTCCCTGTTTGAGTCCAAAGTCTGGCTCTAGAAGACCAGAATTGTGAGCTAGTACTTAGTCCCTGGGATGTACCCAGTGTCCGTCTGCACACTCTGGCCATTACCTGGTAATGGCTGACTCATCCCTACAAAAACAGTCACTGCTCTATCTTCTTTGGCATTTAGTCCTCGAGAGAGACCTGAATCTCTACCCACACCCAATTATATCAGTGGATACTTTATAGCCCCATCTGCTCAACGCTCTCTTAAATGGATTGGAAAAACAAAAAAGAAGAATCAGTCAACAGTTTATGAAATGTCACATCTTAAGCGTATCAGTCAGGATGGTCTAGATTATGCTGCCATAACAAGCAAACCGCAAATCTTAGTGGCTTAAAACCACAAAGCTTTATTTCTTGTTCAGGCTACATCCCCCTCACACTTTGTTAGGAGGCTCTGCTTAGAGTAGTTGCCCAGGGACTCAGGTTAATGGAACAGCCACCTTTTCAGGCTCTCCTGAAAATGACACATGCCACTTCCTCTCACAACTCATTGCCCAAGGAGGGGCCAGGAGTGTAATGCTGCCATGTTTTTAGAAGTGGGAGAACTAAAATATTTGGTGAACAGCATTAATGACTCCATGCAAGACTTTAAATCTGCCTCACAATCCTTCCTCAAAAGGGAGTTACAGCTGCATGACTGAAAGTTTTATAATTGAATTCTCTTTATGTGGTGGGAAAACGGCACTTTAAAAAGACCTTGTGTCAACCTTGTGGCTCCCACTCCCTTTATCCAGTGTATGAGGACGAAAAGCAAATGAATAATAGGTAGGGGTGGGGGGTATGGGATGTTTTGGGTGTTCTTTTTTACTTTAATTTTTCTTCTTATTCTTTTTTGTGTGTGGTAACGAAAATGTTCAAAAATTGATTGTGGTGATGAATGCAAAACTATGTGATGATTATACTGTGAACAACTGATTATATGCTGTGCATGATTGTATGGTTTGTGAATATATCTCAATAAAATTGAATTTAGAAGGTGAAAAAGAAAAAGAAAAAGAAAAAGACTTTGTGAATATACCATAAGTAATAAAGGAAACCCAAGATGAATTTCCACGAAATCGAATGGTTTGATAGGGTCCACACCCCTTTGACTCCATCATGGAAAACTTGCATTTTTATTGGTATTCAGGCTGTTTGTGCTATTCTAAAATCGCAAGACCCAAATTTTTGAAAAAACAGGCTGCCCCCAAAGCATTGCCATTTTAAAATTAGACTGTGTTACCTTGATAATTGTAATAATCCAAATCTACCCCAGAAGCCCTTGGGAATTAAAAGGACACTAGTTACATCTCTTTTCCCTCTCAGACAAGGCACACGGCAAAAGGATGTTGTTATCAAGCCAGCTGCATCTGACACCCTATGAATGGAGAAACATGCAGATTATACTGGATCCCATGGCCCAAAGAAAGCTGATTATGAATACTGTATGTGTAAGTATTTGAGAATGAGTGGCATCTGTTGGGGTCTCACAGTAATGGCTCTAATGGGACAATTTCATCGCATGAATAGAGAGGAAATTCTAGCATTTATTAAGTCATGCCAACGTGATTGTGGTGGAATAAGTGCAAGTATTGGACATGATTCTCATCTCTCATACTCTTCGTACTGTTCAGATTCTTACTCTGTATGAGAGTATTAATGTTATTGACATAAAGAAAGTTGTGGAATATGTTCAAAGTCTACAGAGAGAAGATGGGTCTTTTGCTGGAGACATTTTGGGAGAAATTGATACAAGGTTTTCTTTCTGTGCTGGGGAAACTCTGGTTCTATTGGGGAAGCTCTATGCTATTAACGTGGAAAAGGCAATCAATTTTGTTTTGTCTGTGTGAACTTTGATGGTGGATTCGGTTGCAGACTAGATTCTGAATCCCATGCTGGGAAGATTATTGTTGCACAGGATTCCTGGCTATTACTACTCAGTTGCATCAAGTAAATTCTGATTTACTGGGTTGGTGGCTTTGTGAATGACAGTTACCATCAGGTGGGCTCAATGGAAAGCCAGAGAAATCACCACATGTGTGCTATTCATGGTGGGTGTTGGCTTCCCTAAAGATAATTGGAAGGCTTCGTTGGATTGATGGAGAGAAACTGCGTTATTTTATCTTGGCATGTCAAGATGAAGAAAGTGAAGGATTTGCAGACAGGCCAGGAGATGTGGTGACGCCTTCTCATACTTGTTTTGGAATTGCTGGGTTATCACTTTTGGGGGAAGAACAGATTAAGCGTGTTAGTCCTGTTTTTTGCACGCCTAAAGAAGCGCTTCGGCGGGTGAATGTTCAGCCTGAATTAGTGGGCTAGATTCGTTGACGCAAATGTTGCTTAATATAATTTTGCCATCTTAACATTCTGTATTTGAAGTGCTTATCAGATTTTTTAATGACCACTCTAAATCTGTTAATATTTTCTACATAAATTGTGTTAAATTAGTCTTAATAAATTATGTAAGATTATACATATTATAATAGAAAGACCTATTTTTAGCTTTAGATTTTTCTTCTGAGATACTGCTTTTCTGAGTACAATATTTTGCTTCTACTTGTGTATTTTTTGACAGTTTTATTCATACACCATACAAACCATCCAAAGTGTACAGTCATATGCTTTTTAATTTTTGTTCATGGTTTCATATTAAAACAAATGTATACTGTAGTTTAACAACTCTTGGGGCAGTTTTGAGGTTCTACTTGATTCTTCCCTGTGTACTCCCTTCAAACATTGTCTAATGATAATGTACATTTTTGTGACGACAAGAATGTTAACAGTTAAAAATGAAAAACCCTATATAATGAATTAAGAGGTGTGCAAAAATAAAAAATAAAGAAAGGACACTAGACAGGACATTACCTCTTAATTTACAATCTTATGGAGGAGGAATTCAAAAGGGCCCAAGATGTCCATTCTGGAAGCCCTCCTATAGAGCCATAAGGTCAGATCTGCCCCTTTGTATTTGTGATTTTCAATTTGCTTGCTTATTTGTGTCCATTCCTGATAACTACTTCTTACCATTATTTCTAGTTTAAGTGTTCAATTTCCTTGTTTTTAACTTTATGCAAATGATATGTCAATATTATATTGATAAGATTCATGCATATATTTCATGTTATTACAGGTCATTCTTTTTGTCATTGTTAGAAGGTAATAGGTAAAAGAGCAAGGGAAGGGAAGGGAATGGAACTTTGGGGGTGGTGTAATGTAAGTAGGGTGACATCAGAGCCAAGACTTAATGGAGGTGATGGAGGGAGGATGCCTCATGGGTATTGGGAAGAAGTGTGTTCCAGGCAGAAGGAACAGCCAGTGCAAAGGGAAATGGAAGGTGGGCGCAGGCCTGGCCTGTAGGAGAAAGAGCAGGAGGTCAGAGTGCTGGAGCTGGGTGAGTGAGGGGGGAGTGGGAGTGTAAGAAAGGAATAAGTTTCGTTTTCACATAGAGACAGCATGGAATAAGGGAAATGGAGGCAAAACCAGTTTAAACAAGCCCCAGACAAAGAGAAGAGAGAATCTGCCTGATGTAAAGAGACATGAGGTAGTATCAGAGGCGGGAACTCACAGCAAAAAAATAAAAATTTGGGGGGGGCATTGGCTAATCAGTTCAAAATCTCAATAATGAGCTAGTTGGCTCTCTGGGATTGGCTGTACAAATTAAAATCTCAAAAGATGAATTAGTTAGTGTTCTCGGATAGGCTGTAACCTCTGTAGTACCCAGTCAATGGGGAAACAGGGGAGGGACTTGCGAATTAGGAGTAGGGGATTTAAACATCGCCATTCTCTTCCTCTGGCGCGCCAGCCTCCCGCGTGTTTGGCTGGACGCCCCATCTTGCAAGATTGTAAATAAATTCTTTTCTCCTCCAGAACCGAGAGAGCGTTTATTCCCTTACAGGCACCGCTTTATTTCCGACAACTTGGGGGCTCGTCCGGGATCCAAAGCTTCGGAGGGGGACCCCCGAGGTGGACAAAGGGAAGGCGCGCCCCGCTGATTGAGCGGTCTCGGACTCCGCCATTGGGGGCCCATCTCCGGCAGCTAAAGGGCCCGAGACCAGATGCTTGGATCTGCCGGTTGTGGATGAGAAAAGGGGGAAAGGGCTTGCCTCTGTTTGACCAGGCAACTCCGTGCACGGACCAAGGTAAGGAAAGTAATATATTGCCTTGGTGGTCGGGAATTCCTGATGAGTCTGGAGCTGCTTGTGTGTGACTGAGACGTGCGACATACTGCACGAAGCGAGTGCGGAGTCTCAATCTGCGGTTCCCTTCTCCCGCGAGGGAAAGGGCCAGAGACAGACGAAGCGAAAGGAACTGAGAGAAAGAAGCCCAGACAAGACTCAGGATGGGAAATAGAGGCAGTTGGCCGGCCGGGGAAGAAGAAAAGGGGGCACCTATAGAGTCCCTCGGGGACATCCCTCCAGATAGCCCACTAGGTAGGATGTTAAAATATTGGACCGATAGCGATCGGACCAAGGGAAAGGACAAAAAGAAAATGATTAAATACTGTTGTTACATTTGGACTGAAGAAAGCATTTCACCACCAGACGTATTCTGGCCAAAGTATGGGTCAGAGGAGGACTGGCTCTGTGCCAACCTTGTAATTTATGTTAATGAGAAGAAACCCTTTTCTAAGGAGGAGTCTGATTATGCCACGTGCTGGCTAAAGAACAAAAAAACTCCCCTTTACCTTGTGAAAGATAAAAACCCAAACTTGGAAGATGAGTTGGTAGAATCTAAACCCTGGGACCCCTTATTAAGCCTTCCTCCTCCCTACTATTCCCCTCCTCCCCCAGGGCAGAGATTGTTAGAGTCTGAGGACCTAATAAGGTCCGCACAGGTTCCAGGGGAATCAGGAGGCCCATCGGCGCCAACTGCCCCACCAGATATGACCCATCAATGGTTGAGGAAAGAATTAATACAGTGCAAAAAGGATGTACAGAATTTTCCATTTCCAAAAACTCTTGAAGGAAAGAGAGTAAGGGAACATCACCCCGTTAAATCCCTTTACCCCTTGAGGGAGGTGCCTATGGGGCCAAAGGAAGTCGGGTATGTAAATGCCCCATTAACGAGTGCAGAAGTAAGAAATTTTAAGAAGGAGATGAAATTGCTAATAGAGGACCCAATGGGGCTGGCTGAGCAAATAGATCAGTTCCTAGGCTCTAGCCTATACACGTGGTCTGAACTTATGTCCATATTAAACATCCTCTTTACAAAAGAGGAGAGAGGAATGATAAGAGGGGCTGCTATGAAAGAATGGGAAAGGCAACACCCGCCAGGGCAAGGGGTGATGGCAGCAGAGCAAAAATTTCCAAATACTGACCCTGATTGGGATAATAATGATAAAGAGGATAGGGCACAAATGAAGGATCTCAGAGACCTCATTGTAGAGGGAATAAAATTGGCGGTACCCAAATCTCAAAATTTGGATAAGGCCTTTGAGGTAAATCAAGAGAAAGATGAGTCTCCCTCTGCTTATCTACAAAGATTGAGAGAACAAGTAAGGAAATATTCAGGTATGAACCCTGATGACCCTGTAGCCCAGGGAATGTTAAAGGTCAGCTATGTGAAGGGATCTTGGCCTGATATTCGGAAAAAGATTCAGAAAATAGATGGATGGATGAATAAGCCATTGGAGGAGTTATTAAGGGAAGCACAGAAAGTATTTGTAAGAAGGGAGGACGAAAAACAAAAGCAGCAGGCTAAAGTCATGATAGCCACTGTTGACCACTTGGTCAAGAAAAGATTAGAAACAGGAAATGGGGGATGCAGACAGAGGCGAGATAGGGGAGGGGGCTGGGCTGATTTAAAAAAAGGAGCAAGGAAAATGCAGAACTCTGCAGGGTGTTATCATTGTGAAAAGCCTGGCCATTTCAAAAGGGAGTGCCCAGACTTACAGAAGGAGGGTCGAGTTATACCGCTAATGAATTTTGAAGACTAGGAGAGTCAGAGGCTCCTCATCTCAGAAGCCCACCGGGAGCCTTTAGTAAATTTAAAGGTGGGCCCATATCAAGAGGAAATTACATTCTTGGTAGACACTGGAGCAGCTTGCTCCTCTGTAAATCATCTTCCAAAGGGGGCCAGGCTCTCTGGCAGTTCCCTCACCGTCACAGGGGTAAAAGGGGAGGGATTTAAAGTTCCCATTCTTGAACCTACTAACATTTGTTGGGAAAATAATCAAATCATAGCTCCCTTGTTGCACATCCCAGAAGCTGGGAGTAATTTATTAGGAAGAGACCTAATAATACCTATGGGACTGGATTTAGAGGTAAGGAATGGACGGATTGAGGTTTTGGCCCTGCTCACTGAAGAAGATGAAAGAGACATTAAGGAGGAGGTATGGGTAAAAGAAGGAAACAGGGGAGGGTTGCAAATTCCCCCAATTAAAATCAAGTTAAAAAAGGAAGGGGAGGTCGTGTGCCAGAAACAATATCCTATTCCTCTTAAAGGAAGACAGGGACTCCAACCCATCATTGAGGGTCTCCTTCGGGATGGACTCTTGGAAACCTGTATGTCCTCTTTTAATACTCCCATTCTCCCCATTCAGAAACCAGATGGTAGCTGGAGAATGGTGCAGGATCTAAGGGCCATTAATAAAATTGTCCAGGTTCGACACCCTGTAGTTCCTAATCCTTACACTCTCCTGAGTAAAATTCCCTTCCATCATAAGTGGTTTAGTGTAGTAGATTTAAAGGATGCCTTCTGGGCCTGTCCCCTTGATCCAGAAAGTAGAGACCTGTTTGCCTTTGAGTGGGAAGATCCCTTCAATGGGCGAAAGCAGCAATACAGATGGACGGTCTTACCTCAGGGTTTCACGGAGTCCCCCAATCTCTTTGGGCAAGAGTTAGAGAGGGTACTGGAAAAATTTCCAGTCCCACCTGAAATCACCCTTCTGCAATATGTAGATGATCTATTAATATCAGGTAAAGAAAGGCAAGTGGTGGCTCAAGCTACGAAAAATCTACTGAACTTTTTAGGGGAACAAGGATTAAGGGTATCTAAAAGTAAACTGCAATTTGTAGCAAGGGAAGTTAAGTACCTAGGCCACCTCATAAGTGAAGGAAAAAGAAAAATCCATCCAGAAAGAATCCAGGCCATAGTAGAGTTGCCTCTTCCTCAAACAAAAAGAGAGCTAAGAAAATTCCTGGGATTGGTAGGGTACTGTAGATTGTGGATAGATTCTTTTGCATCTCGAACTAAAGAGCTATACCAAAAATTACTAGAGGAAGAGCCTGACAAGATAGAATGGGAGGAAGTGGAAATAAAGGCATTAAATGAACTCAAGCAGGCACTGGTGCAAGCTCCTGTTCTAGCACTTCCTTCCCTCGAAAAACCCTTTCACCTGTTTGTTACAGTAGATAAGGGAACAGCTTTGGGGGTCCTAACCCAAATCTGGGGAGGCCAAAGAAGGCCGGTGGCTTTCCTTTCGAAGGTTTTAGATCCAGTCTCTAGGGGGTGGCCTGGGTGTGTTCAAGCCATTGCAGCAACTGCCCTTTTAGTAGAAGAAAGCAGGAAATTAACCTTTGGAGGGGCATTAGTAGTTAGTACTCCTCATCAAGTGAGAACTATTCTGTCTCAAAGGGCAGGGAAATGGTTAACTGATTCTCGAATCTTAAAATATGAAGCAATCCTAATGGAAAAAGATGATTTGGTCTTAACAACAGATCATAGCCTAAACCCGGCCTCCTTCCTCTGGAAGGGGCCTGAGCAAGTAGAGACCCCTGAGCATGACTGTTTAGACCTAATTGAATACCAAACTCGAGTCCGACCTGACCTAAGGGATCTTCCCCTGCACTCGGGGGAAAGACTGTTCATAGATGGATCCTCCAAAGTCCTAGAAGGAGAAAGGCACAATGGCTATGCAGTTGTGGATGGGATAACTTGTGAAGTAAAAGAAGCTAGCCGATTGCCCAATAAGTGGTCAGCTCAAACTTGTGAATTGTATGCACTAAATCAAGCCCTCAAATTATTAGAAGGAAAGGATGGTACAATATACACTGACTCTAAGTATGCCTTTGGGGTAGTCCACACCTTTGGAAAGATCTGGGAAGAAAGGGGATTAATCAATAGCAAAGGAAAAGAACTGGTTCATGGGGAATTGGTGAAACAAGTATTAACCAATCTACTCTTACCTAGAGAAATATCAGTGGTGCATATAAATGGACACCAGAAGGGACCTACTTTTGAGGCAAAAGGCAATAGGTTGGCTGATGAAAAGGCTAAGGAGGCCTCTCTCTACCCCCCTTTAAAAATAATGATCCTAATACCCTCTATCCCTAAGGAATTTGGGGTCCCTACATTCTCTGCCAAAGAAGTAAAAGAGTTGAAACAGTTAGGAGCAACCTTAAATGATCAGGGGAAATGGTTTCTCCCAGATGGCAGACAAATGTTAAATAAACAAATAATGAGGGAGATATTAGCAGTCCTACACCAGGGGAGTCATTGGGGGGTACAAGCCATGTGTGATGTAGTACTTAGACAATTTGGCTGTGTAGGCCTTTATACAGTTGCTAAACAAATCTGTGAGCGGTGCATAATTTGTCAAAAAATTAATAAAAAGGTTTTAAGAAAACAGGTACAAGGGGGAAGAGAGCCGGGCCTGAGACCATTCCAGAGCATTCAAGTTGATTATACTGAAATGCCACCAATCGGTCGTTTAAAATATATTTTGGTAATTGTCGACCACCTCACTGGATGGGTGGAAGCCTACCCTCTATCCTCAGCTACAGCATTGGGAACTTCTAAAGTTATCCTTGAACAAATCATTCCCCGTTATGGGTTAGTGGAAAATATAGACTCTGATAATGGCAGTCACTTTACCTCCTGTGTGTTGCAGAATGTCATGAGAAGCCTGGGTGTCACTTGGGACTTCCACACTCCCTGGCATCCACCATCCTCTGGGAGAGTGGAAAGAATGAATCAAACCATAAAGAAACATCTTTCTAAATTAGTTTTGGAAACAAAGTTACCTTGGATCAAGTGCTTACCTATAGCTCTACTAAGAATCAGGACTGCCCCTAGAAAAGAACTGGGAATTTCCCCTTATGAAATGCTTTTTGGTTTGCCTTTCCCCAGGTGGACTGGAGAGCTCCCCTCCCTAGACACAAAAGATCTTTTTCTTAAGAATTATATACTGGCCTTGTCTTCTACTTTATCATCTCTCAGGCACCGTGGACTGCTGGCTCAGACCCCGCCTCTTGAATTTGCTGCCCATCGACATCAGCCTGGCAGCTGGGTTCTGATCCGGTCGTGGAAAGAATCCAAACTTCAACCGATCTGGGAAGGACCCTATCAGGTCTTGCTGACAACTGAGACGGCAGTCCGAACGGCAGAAAGAGGCTGGACTCATTACACACGAGTGAAGGGACCGGTGCCTGAACCAGACGATAAGTATCCAGCAACTCAACCTGAATCCTGGAAAGTGACTCCTACCTCAGATCCCCTAAGGATCACTTTAAATAGGCAACAGTTGAAAGAACATACTAGGAGGGAGGAAGGGCTGAATTAAACCCTATGTTTGCATTGTGCTCTGTGTATAGCTTAATGATGAAATTGCTTATACTGATCATAATGTTCTATATTCAAGGAGTAACAGGTTCTGCTAAGCTGGTTATAAGTGTAGTCAAAGGCTTAAAGTCTCAAACTGTACAATTTGATGTTTGTCAAGTAATGAGCTGTAAAAATCTAAAACGTCAGCAACAACTGAGTGAGGAATATAAGCATTTATGTAAGCAGACTGTTCAAATAGAAAGCAAGATTGTTGGGGGGCGAACATTTGAGAGTATAACTTATGAGACACCTAACCCCTGTTATTCTTGGGACACTGCTTGGTGGACCACACAGTATGAGGGATGGGTCTTACCCAGGTTGGAGGAAAAACCATTAAGGGAAACTTGGCTGGAATTTAACTCTCCAGTTCAAATTGACCCCAAGGTCATTAGAACACTTAAGACCAAAGACTTAAAGCAAACCACAGAAATAGAGACAGGTTATGGAAATACAAATGCCTGGGTAGAATGGGGCAAACATACCATCCAGAGTCTAAACAGAAGTGACTGTTATGCTTGTACAACCAAACAACCCACTGTTCAGATTATGCCCTTCCCCTTGGGGATGAAAAAGCATGAAAGGGAGTTTAAATGTATAACACTCCTCTTTCAAAATGCTACTCCTGGTGAAAGTTGTAGTACGTTGTCCTCCCTTTTCCCTCCAGTCCAGAAGGGAAGTGTCAAAGCCATACCAGCGTCTCACCTCGGTCCCGGAAACCACTCTGCCTGTCTCTCCAGATGGGAAGAAGGGCTCCAGGATCTTGGTACCATGGCTCTGTGTACACAGGTGTGGAATGTGAGCAAGGATAGTACTGGCAACTTCTCCAGCCTAACTATACCCCGAGCAGACCTCTGGTGGTACTGTGGGAAGGGCATCCTCTGGCCAACACTACCTGAAAGGTGGGGAGGAACCTGTGCTCTGGTTCAATTGGCTATCTCATTTACCCTGGCATTTGAAAGTAATAAAAAAGTACCAACCCAAGGCAAAGGAGAAAAGAAAAATGTACAAAGTGTACCTAGTTCCTTCAATAAAAAAATGTTTGTAGATAGTATAGGGGTTCCCCAGAAAGTTCCTAATGAGTTTAAAGCTAAAAATCAAGTAGCTGCAGAATTTAAATCGTCCTTATTCTGGTGGGTCACCATCAATAAAAATGTCAATCATCAGCTAAAATTTATCAACTATACCAGGGATGTCATTAAAGAAATAGCAGAACAGTTAGATGCCACTAGCCGAATGGCATGGGAAAACAGAATGGCCCTAGACATGATGCTAGCTGAAAAAGGAGGCATCTGTGCTATAGTTGGGGGAAATTGTCGCACATTCATCCCCTATAATACCGCGCCTAATGGAACTATCACCAAAGCCCTACAAGGCTTAACAGCCTTATTTCAGAAACTAGAAAAGAATTCTAGCATTAACAACCCACTCATAGAATGGTTGGAAAATTGGTTCGAGAAATGGAAAGGAATTGCAACATCTATTTTAATTTTCCTTATTATTCCAGCCAAAATGTTTATAACAGCTGGGTGCTACATAATCCTGTGTGCTCAAAGGCTAGTTCAAAAACCCATCAAAACCACTAGAATCAAAAATAAGAAAGATCCGTATGATGAGGAATGTGAAAAAGCCCTTAGCAAATTTGAGAATCTAAAATGTGAAAACTAAAAGTGTTTAAAAAAGAAAGAGGAGGGAATCTGTAAGAAAGGAATAAGTTTCGTTTTCACATAGAGACAGCATGGAATAAGGGAAATGGAGGCAAAACCAGTTTAAACAAGCCCCAGACAAAGAGAAGAGAGAATCTGCCTGATGTAAAGAGACATGAGGTAGTATCAGAGGCGGGAACTCACAGCAAAAAAATAAAAATTTGGGGGGGCATTGGCTAATCAGTTCAAAATCTCAATAATGAGCTAGTTGGCTCTCTGGGATTGGCTGTACAAATTAAAATCTCAAAAGATGAATTAGTTAGTGTTCTCGGATAGGCTGTAACCTCTGTAGTACCCAGTCAATGGGGAAACAGGGGAGGGACTTGCGAATTAGGAGTAGGGGATTTAAACATCGCCATTCTCTTCCTCTGGCGCGCCAGCCTCCCGCGTGTTTGGCTGGACGCCCCATCTTGCAAGATTGTAAATAAATTCTTTTCTCCTCCAGAACCGAGAGAGCGTTTATTCCCTTACAGGCACCGCTTTATTTCCGACAGGAGGGGATGAGGCCAGGAGGTAATTGGGCCAGATTTTGTAGGACTTGCAGGCCACTGTAAGGACTTTGACTTCTGTTCTCAGGGAAATGGGGAGCCATTGAAGGTTTTAAGTAGTGAAGCAACATGATCTCGCCTCGATTTTATGTGATACATTCAGGGCTATTTTATAAGTTATCTACTAGCACAGATTAGTGAATTCATTTTAATGGCAAAAAAAGGTGAATAAATAAATGCTTCTCCCAACTGATTCATGGAACCATCCCCTTGCCACTCATTGGAACTTGCTAGGCTGCTGAAAATATCATCTACACCCCCCAGAACCCTTTTTTATTTTTAATTCTGTAATTTTTTTTCCTCCACTGCCAAATTAAAGGCCAATTAACTGTTAAATATAAGAATACTCTTATTTTCCAAAGAATTGA